>NW_025725679.1:0-2500 GCF_021461395.2 Schistocerca americana | reverse complement strand
GCCGTCCTAAGTACTTGGTCGGGTTCGAGAGAGGCGCAATCGCCCGGAGTTTGGCGAGTAGACGCTTTAGGTGCGACCACCCGTGCTCCCAACTGAGCTTGCCGCTGCCGACAGAGGCCCGGGAGCGTGCTGTCGTGGCATTGCCGGCGGGAGACAACACGCGCCACCTACGGTGACCGGCAGCTCCAACGCCAGCGCCACAGAAGGACAAAAGCCCCACTTGGGTGCCGAAGCGAACTCTCCCAGCACAGCGCACGCGCCAACACGTCCGCACAGCTGCGATACAAACCACCTGCGAGAACCGCAGAGGCGACCGAGCAGCAGACGGCGTCGCGGCGCCGAGCGCCGGGCGGCGGCGCATCCTCAGCGCACACAGTCCTCAATCGGACCAGCACACTGCAGATGTCCACCGCGCTTCGCACCGGGCCCGCGAGGACCTACTTTGGCCGCACGGCGCCGCGTGCAGGGTGCGCCGGCGCGCAGCTGCGCCGCCTGCCGCCTCCGTCGGCCGGCGCGCCTGCCACTGGCCGCCCCCACCAGCCGGCTGTAGCGCGTGCGCCCACGCACCGCACGGCCAACACGCCGGGAGGCCCCCCCTCACCGGCCGGGGACGGTCCCACCCAGCCACCGCCGCGTATCGCTTCACACCCACATGCCATTCACGTTCGTGGGCATGGTGGGTATCGCTGCAACAACCGGTTGGTAGCTCAACCGATCGTCGCCATCACTGATTCACCCCTAGCGAGAACAACCGCACCACAACGGTTTACCAGTTGTTCATTTGCGTAACGTCACCAGCAAACGTAGGCGTCCATCGCCATTTGCAAATTCAACGATTGTTGCATGCCTGTGTCAGGTGTCACGACACACTGTCTGCCCACATACACGCAACAACATGTCCACGCTTAGCGAACACGTGGAAGGTGGCCCCCGTACGTATGCGATGTCCATTGCGCGAACGACTGTCAACCGGCCTCTGTCGCATGTCGCAGATGTGGAACGCAGTGCACCGTGCTATCACGGTGTGTGAGAAGAGACGACTACGTCTGACAACACGCGCCACTACATCAACAGACGGCTCATGCTGATCGCCATCCAGGGCATACCACACTGCAATCCAGCTCTTATAGGGAGACGACACGTAGCTGAGTGCACAACATTTGGACCGCATGGTTCGCCGTTGTTGGCGCAGTCGTTGTACGGTCACATGTACCACGATGTATCATTCAGTACATGAGGACCAATGTGCAGTACAGTGTGTGATTTGGACGTACAACATCAGCGGACAGTTGACACAGGCCGTACCACAGCGTAGGCTAAGTGCTTCGCCATGCGAATGCCAATGAACAACTGCAAATGCCAATGAACAACTGCAAAGGGCATTGAGCATGTACGTCCTGCTGCCATCCACATTACAGTGTATAGCTGCAAGGTGTTTAACATGAAGCGATACACTGGGGACCGGGCAGTGCGAGTAGCAAACTATATTGCGGGGGTTGCAGTTAGGCAACACTACACTAATTTAACGCGTCGTATGACAATTACAGAGCAGGTTAAGGCCCAACGTGTGTTGGGTTAAGGCCCAACGTGTGTTGGGTTAAGGCCCAACGTGTGTTGGGTTAAGGCCCAACGTGTGTTGGGTTACGGCCCAACGTGTGTTGGGTTAAGGCCCAACGTGTGTTGGGTTAAGGCCCAACGTGTGTTGGGTTACGTTAAGGGGCAATGTGGGTTACGTTAAGGGGCAATGTGGGTTACGTTAAGGGGCAATGTGGGTTACGTTACGGCGCAATATAGGTTACGTTACGGCGCAATATAGGTTACGTTAAGGGGCAATGTGGGTTACGTTACGGCGCAATATAGGTTACGTTACGGCGCAATATAGGTTACGTTAAGGCGCAATATCGGTTACGTTAAGGCGCAATACAGGTTACGTTAAGGCGCAATACAGGTTACGTTAAGGCGCAATACAGGTTACGTTAAGGCGCAATACAGGTTACGTTAAGGCGCAATACAGGTTACGTTAAGGCGCAATACAGGTTACGTTAAGGCGCAATACAGGTTACGTTAAGGCGCAATACAGGTTACGTTAAGGCGCAATGCAGGTTACGTTAAGGCGCAATGCAGGTTACGTTAAGGCGCAATACAGGTTACGTTAAGGCGCAATGCAGGTTACGTTAAGGCGCAATGCAGGTTACGTTAAGGCGCAATACAGGTTACGTTAAGGCGCAATACAGGTTACGTTAAGGCGCAATACAGGTTACGTTAAGGCGCAATACAGGTTACGTTAAGGCGCAATACAGGTTACGTTAAGGCGCAATACAGGTTACGTTAAGGCGCAATACAGGTTACGTTAAGGCGCAATACAGGTTACGTTAAGGCGCAATACAGGTTACGTTAAGGCGCAATACAGGTTACGTTAAGGCGCAATACAGGTTACGTTAAGGCGCAATACAGGTTACGTTAAGGCGCAATACAGGTTACGTTAAGGCGCAATACAGGT
>NW_025725678.1:0-26104 GCF_021461395.2 Schistocerca americana | reverse complement strand
GTCGTCGCCTTCTTCGGGCGCGGCGCCTTCGGCTTCTTCGTCGGAACCTTGGCGGCCTTCTTCGCCTTCGACGGCGACTTGGCCTTGGCCGGCTTGGCCGCAGCCGCCTTCTTCGCACCCGCGGGAGCGGCCGACGCCGCAGACGCCTTCTTGGCGGCGCCCGCCTTCCGACCGGTCGCCGCCTTCACGCCACCAGCCTTCTTTGCGCCGGCCGCACGGGCGCCCTTCTTCTCCTTGCTGGCCGGAGCGGCGCGCTTCTTCTTGGCACCGCCAGCACGAGCCTTGCCGCCCTCGGCCGCCCCCCCGCCGCCGGCGCCGGCAAGCTTGAACGAGCCGGACGCGCCCTTCCCCTTCGTCTGCACCAGCTCGCCCGCCACGACGGCCGACTTGAGGTACTTCTTGATAAACGGCGCCAGCTTCTCCGCGTCCAGCTTGTAGTGCGCGGCTATGTACTTCTTGATCGCCTGCAGCGACGACCCGCCGCGCTCCTTCAGACTCTTGATGGCGGCCGTCACCATCTCAGAGGTGCGCGGGTGCGCAGGCTTGGCGCGCGGCTTCTTCGCAGACGACGCAGACTTGGCCTTCTTCGCAGTGCCGGTGGCGGCGGGTGCCGCAGCAGTCTCGTTCGTAGCCGCCTGATCTGCCATTTCGACGACGCGCGTAACACACAGCGAGAGCGAGCGGGACGGCAGGCACGCAAGCACAGCACAGCAGCAGAGCAGAGAATCACAAGGCCCAGCCAGTGTCGCGGGCGGGCGCGGACGGCCGAGAGAGCGGCCGCCACTCTGCGCGCCGCCGCGCCGCGCCTCCCGCGCTTGCTACCGCCCAACGTCCGACAGCCTGTGCGGAGCAGCCCCAAACCTGCGCCACAACCGCCCGCGCCTTTCAAACCACCGAGGATGGGGCTACACACAGCCACACCACACTCGCCAACCAGTCGCCACGGCAGCGCCGCAAACCACGGCCAAACTGCAGCTACCGCGCGCTACAGCCTGGGTCGGCCCGCCGAGAATCGCCGCCCCCGCCCAAATGCCGCCCCCACAGCCCCAGCCGACGACCCGCCACAATGGCCAAACCTTCGGCAAAACTCCCACACCGTCGCCGCGGCAGCCCGGCCAGCGCGGCCGGCGCCACAGCCACACAAGCCGAGGCGTGCGGCGATGACGGCCGTGCAAACGCGCCTCCGCCGCCCCATCGCCTTCCGTCGCCCTCCCGCCGTTTCCCGATCGGCCCGCAGCCGTCGGGCCACATCGCGCGCCGTCCTCCTCCTCTCGCCCGCCAACATTCACAGCCGTTTCTCAACAATTGCCCGCCGCAAACGGACGCCGCCTGCGCAACAGGCGCCGCCGCCCCTCGCCGCTTCCGACCCAACCCCTCGACCGAGGCAAACCGCAATCCGAATCTACAGACCAACCCAATCTGCCGTCAGCACACACGACAGCCGACCTTACACGTTACGCGTTACACATTACGTTTACACGTCTAGGTTAGGTTAGGTTAGGTTAGGTTAGGTTAAGTGGACGTGGGTTAGGTTAAGGGGACTTGGGTTAGGTTAAGCGTCAAACTTAGGTTAAGCATTCAAACACGTCAGGCGTCAGAGGTTAGGTTAGCTTAGCTTAGCTTAGGTTAGGTTAGGTTAGGTTAGGTTAGGTTAGGTTAGGTTAGGTTAAGGGGTCAGTGCCAGGTTAAGAAGCGTCAAACGTATGTTAAAAAAGCGTTCAAACGTGAGGCGTGAGCCGGACAGCTTACCCTTACGTAGACGTTAGGGGCTCACAGGCTGAGCTCACCTCGCCACACCACAGGTTAGGTTCGGTTCGCTCGGCTCAGCGTAAAGCGCCGAGGTCAGGGTTACGTTCGTTCAACCTTCGGGCGCCACACTTTCGGTTGAAAGGTCGCGACGGGACGACGTCGGCAGGCACGCCGCAAACGAACAAAAACGTACAGACGACGTCGAAAACCGCCGACAGACGGGGGAGCAGCACGACCACGACCAGATACCGAGCGCGAACGAGACACACGCGAACCACCCCCACCGGCCAAAGGGCACCACACAACAACCCAGAGCACCACGTGTCGACACCAGAGCAACCCGCCGCTCACGCGACATGGCTGGCACCGAAGGGCAACCGCCCGCAACTGCGCTTTCCGCGCCGGCCCGGATGCACGTCGTGCTACAACAACACCACTACCGTACACAGCCGCTGTTCACAACATCACTATCATGCGCGCCCGCGGCTCGCCGCCGTCGCAGTCGCAGTCGCAGCCCCAACGCCACCACTTCTGCACCACCATTCACACGCACCGCAACACAGCTCGCCGACACAGCCGAACAAAACAAACACCACACAACAACAGCAACAACGCCGCCGCCTCTACTTGTGCCGGCGACCCACCCCGCCGATGGCGCACCTTTCGCCAGCCGGCAATCGACACACACGCACCCACCCACCCCCCCCGGGGCCCAGTGCAAAAAAAAAAAAACAAAAAAACAAAACAACACAAACGACACGGGGGAAGCGCACACCGCCACTTCGCGCGCACGCCACCAACCAGTCGTCGTCTCAAAATAACAAACACAAACAAAATAAACTAACAACTAGGGCAGGGCAACACAAAACAAAAACGCCTCGCACGAACCGCCCACAAAAAGGACAAGCACACGCACAGCCTCTGCTGACGACCACGACGCAGCGGCACGCTGCTCCTGTCCCGCGCCCCGCGCCCCACTCGATTCACAACTCACGCGACACCGTCAACGACGGGCTCGCTTCCCGCAACCTACCACCTTTCCGCCACGACGCACAGCCCCAGCCCCACCCGACGACGCCCGTGGCAACGACTGCAACTTTCACCACCGCCTCCCCCTTCCCCCCCCCCCAAAACACACACACACACACACACACACACAGCCAGCCAAAAACGCACTCGCGACCCACACATGCACGTGCATCGGCACACGCCAACCAGTCAACGTCGACAACCACACGCAAGGCTCGAAACGAAACCGGCGTCCTTCCACGTTGCCATCAAGCTACGCGACACAAGACACAAGGAACCAACACAACAGCCGGCCCCACTAATTCCCACTCTCACGCCGCAAAAAGCACACCGAAACCGCCAAACGCACGCACATTCCCCTTCGCACTGACACCGACCGGCTCGCTACCACACACCTCTCGGCAGCCGTTTCACGCCAATTCGCCACACCGCCCACACAGTCGACAAGCGCCCGCCCTGTACGGCACACGCAACGACGCAGCGCAGCAAAGGGCGCCCGCAACACATACCTCTCCGCCGCCCGACGCGCCAACCGCCACACCACACCGCCAGCCACTCGCAAATTGTGCACTGCCACCAGCCACACGTCCAACACGCCGCGCCGCCTCCGGCCACCCGCCAGGGGGCGCTCACGTCCGCGACAACAGCGCGGCCCGCCGGGCCGGGCCGAACCGAACCGAGCCGCCGCTGCTCTGCACTCGGCACGGCCACACCCTGCTGCAGACCGGGCTCGTCTCTCTGTACGCGTCTGCCTGCGCATCAACACAACACGACCTTTTTTTTTTTCTCTCTCTCTCTACCGCCATCCCTTCTTCTCGCGTTTTACTCGTTGTTGCAGCAGCGGCGCACCCCTACACATCCACAGCCCCAGCCGAGCCGGCCTCACCTCAGGGCCCGCCGCCAGCGTCTCCTCCTCGGGCACAGGTGCGGTGCTGTGGCCGCCCATCCAACCGCATTGCTGGCCGTCCAGCCACCAGGCGTTCCCACTGCCGCGAGCCACGCCGCGCACCGACCCTGCTGCAGAAAACGAAGCATAGCCAGAGACCGACCGATACACAAAGCAAGCCGTCGCCTCGCCTCTTGTCCTTCCTGCCTTCCTTCCGCCCCCGCCCTTCTCACACCACCGCCTCTCCACTTTCGCCCCCCCCCCCCCCCCCCTCCCTCCTTTTTTTTTTTTTTTTTTTCTTTCTTTCTTTCTTTCTTTGGCCCTCTCTCCTTCCCGCCATGGCGGTTACGGCACCGCCTGCAGCGGCAGACTTTTTGCGCCCACACGCCTACTCCTACCACCATTAACCTTGCCCTGCCCTGCCCTGCCCTGCCCATCAACGTCGCAGTCGAACCGACGCTTGCCAACACACTGCCGCCCACGTTCCTTTCTCTTTTCGGCCTACGCCCATTACGCGCCGCCGCCACAGCACCTTCCCTTCCCACAACACACCGACGTCATCACACGCACCCAAAACAGGGGCCACGACCGTGTTCCTCGCCCACTCCCATCCCGCACGGTACGCACATTCCCAACTACTACCGCGCACCCTCCCTTTCCAATCTGTGTGTCTCTGTGTCTGTGTCCTGTCCGCGCGTGACGCCTCTCAACATCCGCCGTCCCCCGTCCCCCGTCCCGTTTTCGCCCCCATGCCGTCGTCGCGCCGCCTCCGCCCCTGTCCGCCCCGCACCACACCATACACCGCTGCTTGTCCCGGCCGTTGCCACCAAAGGCGCCGACCGCAAACGCGCCACGCCGCAGCCCCCGTGCGTCTCGCGCTCGCTTGCATCTCCGTGCCGACGCTGCCTCTCTTCCCGCTCGCACTCGACCTCGACAACACAGTCTTTGGCTCCGCCACTGCGTGTTCCGGTGGTACGCACGCTGCAACACGTATGTATTCATTACCAGAGCGATGGCGAGGCATGACAGCATCTCTGTCTGACCAGAGAGTTATTTATCGTTGCTAGTCGGCGCTTGGACCGCGCCAGACGACAGTAGTGGCACGCACCGGGTCGCCAGGAACAGTTGTTATACATATATTGTAGCGCGAGTCGGGAGAGGTAGTCGTCGGTCGACAGTAGTGGCGGGTGGACGGTTGTACTGAGCGGGCGTCGGCGGCGTGCTCTGCTCGTCTCGCGACTCTGGTCACGGTTCGGGACGATGCATAGTATATTGTGTTATAATCAAAAGGTAGTGTGAAGCTGCATTGCGCAAATCTGATAACGTATGTTCATTGTACTTATTTTGTTCAACAACAAACAAAAGCCCCACTATTACTTTTTTCTAAAGTAACTTTTGTCTTTTAACGAAAAACATTCACTTTTTAAAGACTACTTCCTATGGCATTTCCCTCCAAGGAGTGCAATTAATTACCAGCCAGCACTCATTCATTGCACACAGCTGTGTAAGGGGTATCTACAATTGAGGAGCGGATATAAATGCAATTTTTTGTTTTTTTTGTGTCTTGTACCCTCCCCGCAAAATTTAAAATAATGGACAATGTTATTTACGGATGCTAATGGACATTGCGCTAATTGTAACCTCGCCCACAATGAGAGGTATTGAAAATGGCAACAAAAATGTGAAATTCGCAATCTCACTCAAATATACATTCTTCACAACATTTAAAGTCCGTTCAGTGACAAGAAACTTCAATTAAACCGAAATATCGGTCTTTGGCCCTGTGCAAAACAATCAGAATTAAAGTCTTACCTCCGAATAAATGGATGTCACATTTCTGCTCTTGTTGTTGCGCAGCGCTTGGAGGAACTGCATTGCAAATAATAATATTCTCTTTTTTTGTGATTTTAGTGACATTTTTCTTCAAAGAAGTGGAATGAAATGTGAAGTGCAACGAACTCTTTAGTTCAATAAAAACTTCAATGTTTGAAAAATGCTTTTCAAATAAACATTATTATTGGGGAACTTGTTGGAGAATAATTACAATAAATAAAATTTTTCATTATCTAATGATTATATTAATTAACAGTATACCTTATTCACCATCTTGACCAGTGTTGCCGACCGCCTACATCACACAACCGCCCTCAGCTGCTACTACTGACCGACCGCTCTGCATGACGACTATTAGCGTACTGCACGCGACGACTACTGACAGAGTACAGCCCTCAACTACACAGAGCTACAGACTCGCAACGACCGACCGACCGACTGACTGACTGGCTGGCTGGCTGGCTGGCTGGCTGGCTGGCTGGCTGGCTGGCTGAGAACCGCTCGCAACACTCGCGCAGTCCAGCGCAAACTCTCTGGTCACAGATGCTACAATGCCTCGCCATCGCTGCTATGTTACATACGTGTTTCAGTGTCTTTTTCATTGGGGTAACGATCTTTGGCTCTCTTTTTATTCTGAATACAGGGCCAAAGGTCAACGCTGCTGCCCTTATACAATTTATCAGGTTTCATTATGTCTGTTGCAATGTTACATACGGTTCATTCTTTCATTAATATTATCGTTGGCTTTGTTTTGTAGGGACGTTAACATTCTGGCACATTTTTATTATCATCGGACTCTCTGCTATTTGTGCAGGGAGGTTATACCTGGGTCCATTTCCATTTCCATTTACATTTTAATATTGATAGGCTTTTTTTTTTGTTTTCTTTTTTGTTTCTTGTTGTTTTTCCTTCTTTTTTTTTGTTGTTTTTTTTTTCTTTTTCTTTTGTTTTTGTTTTTCCCGCTCTCACCACCACCGCCGCATCACGCCTTCCGTTTTCTTGGTTTCTTTTCTGTTCTTCAACTGCTTCAACATCACCGCGCCCCATTTCCACACCACAGCCATCAGCCTCCAAGACGGGCAGGCGCAGTGTGCCATTTCCGGCGCACAAGCACACCCGTACGGTACTCTCCTCGCCCCCACGCCACCAACAACACAGCGACCACGCGGCTTTCAGGCACGGCACCGGCGAAATGCGCCGCCCCCGCCCCTCCGCGCATCCGTCCGTCTCGCCACGTTCACTGACAGCCGCGTCTGCGGCTACACCACGACAACCACAACACAACACAACACCGCTCCCCTCCCTGGCAACTCATTGTTTTTCTCCTCCTCTTTTGCACAAACCACAACGCCGAGCACAGGCGCAAGCCACCCACACCGCGCCCCTCCCCGTCCCGTCTTTGGCCGCCGCTCCTCGTTTGCCCCCTCCCATCTCCCGAAATGCCATGCCAGCAGCGTTACGCATGCCCCTCCCCTGTCCACACAACACTACCGCCAAACGAACAGCCTTCCGGGCCACATGCAGGGCACGCCCACCTCCAAACACTGCCAATTCACGGACGCACACACACACACACACACACTCACTCACTCACTCACTCACTTTCTCGACACCTTTCTGTACGGAGGGTGCGTCATCTCGACCGTGACAGAGTGACGGCAACTATCGACGATCCATTTCCCCCCACTGGTAACACATGTCCACTAACACCTACATACATCATTCAAGTACACAGACAATAGCATACACACAATGGGAGGGCACACGAACATGGACGGCACGGCACTGTCATACACTCTTCCTCAGAACCATATCAACAAACGTTACGTACATCCGGGAAAGCGAAAGCGAAAGCGAAAGCAAAAGCAAAAGCAAAGGCAAAGCCCAATGCAGCCGTCAAAGGTAACGTTCACCACGGCAGCCGCGCCGCCGTTAAACGCATTTCAGTGCGGCTCCAATACGCCTCCGACACGGGAACGTTCCGTTGCTCTACGAATGCGTTTCTCCCCTTTTTCCCTTCCTCTCTCTCTTTTGCCCCCCCTCTGTCCTTTCCTCCTTGCACTCTTGCCTCATTCCTCACGTTCTGCCCAGACATTCGACCGATCAAAGTCAACCTTTCGTTACCGTTCTCAAGCGCGACGGTGTACAACAGTATGACGGGTGTGCCCAAGACTTCGGTTCAGTTGCGTGACGCCGGTCTATCGCGCCGATCGACAGTTACTCAGCGGGCGACGGATCGGACCACGTCACCGACACACAAAACACTTTCAAACAAACAAATACATACCGGATGGACACAGACAAACACGTGTACAGACAGACATTCGCCAAACAAACGACCGCCGCCGTCGTCGTCGTCGTCGTCTAGCGTCGCGCTTACTGTACTGCACTGGACACGCGTGCATCTTGAATGACGACATCGGTGTGCGTGCGTCGTACGCACTCAGTCAGACACGGCTATCAAAAATCAGAGTCGAATGGTACATCATCGTGCGTGTCGCCGTACACGTACAGTACAATACAACAACAATGCGTCCTTAATGGCACGTTCATTTCAACGTCACTCACACACCTCCACGCTGCAGTTACGTCGCACCATTGTCAAACTCGGCGTACAGCAAAGGGAATAGTGGGCGGCAAAAAAAAAAAAAAAAAAAAAAAAAAAACCAAACAAAAACATTTCACATTTCACCCTCGCCATGTATGTTGTGCAAAAAACAAACCCGCAAACGGCCGTCGTTACGGTGACACAAAAGTCGCCGATCGCACTGTCCCCCCTCGCAGACAGGTAACACACACACACCAACACCAACGGGTCAAAACCACTCCAACGAGGCGTGCCACCATTCCACGCCACGGCGACCAACCTCGTGGCCGTACCCCGCAACACGCTTTGACGCGCCCCCCCCCCCCCACCCACAATCAAAATGCACACATACATCACAGCCGTCCACACAAACAACAACAACAACAACAACAATTCCGCCCTTCCCGCAAAAGGCAAGTTGGTGGCCCTGAAAAGGGCCGTTTTGCCGCTCTCGCAACGGAGGAGCCTTCTCCATCCTTCCTTCCATTCCAGAGCCACCTCCTTACTTGGAGCTCGTGTACTTGGTCACCGCCTTCGTGCCCTCGCTCACGGCGTGCTTGGCCAGCTCGCCAGGCAGCAACAGCCGCACAGCGGTCTGGATCTCGCGGGACGTGATGGTCGAGCGCTTGTTGTAGTGCGCCAGGCGAGAAGCCTCGGCCGCAATGCGCTCGAAAATGTCGTTCACGAAGCTGTTCATGATGCTCATCGCCTTCGACGAGATGCCCGTGTCAGGGTGCACCTGCTTCAGCACCTTGTAGATGTAGATGGCATAGCTCTCCTTCCTCTTGCGCTTCTTCTTCTTGTCGCCCTTCGAAATGTTCTTCTGCGCCTTGCCAGCCTTCTTGGCGGCCTTCCCGCTAGTCTTGGGCGGCATCTCGAACGAACGTACGGCAGCAGCAACACCAGTAGCAAGCGCTCCGCTCTAGTCAGCGTCTCCCCACACAGTGGCACCCGCCGCCAGCCGCCGCCGCACCTTTACCAGCTCGCCCTGTTGCGGCCGCCGACCAATGGGGCGCGCGCGCAACCGGCCGCCGCACCCGAGCGCATAAAGCACCCCCACCCCGGCTGCGCCGGCACGCACTCCGCTGCTCGACTCGCTGCCGCTCGCACCGGTCGTTTTCGTTTCCGTTTCGTGTGCACCGTCGCTAGCCCATCGCCATGTCCGGACGCGGAAAGGGAGGCAAAGTCAAGGGCAAGTCAAAGTCCCGCTCAAGCAGGGCCGGGCTCCAGTTCCCGGTCGGCAGAATCCACCGCCTCCTGCGCAAGGGAAACTACGCAGAGCGCGTCGGCGCCGGGGCGCCCGTCTACCTCGCCGCCGTCATGGAGTACCTCGCGGCTGAGGTGCTCGAGCTGGCCGGAAACGCGGCCCGCGACAACAAGAAGACGCGCATCATCCCGCGCCACCTGCAGCTTGCCATCCGCAACGACGAGGAGCTCAACAAGCTCCTGTCGGGCGTCACCATCGCACAGGGTGGTGTCCTGCCCAACATCCAGGCCGTCCTGCTGCCAAAGAAGACCGAGAAGAAGGCCTAAAGGAGGCCAGGCAATCGCAGCGCCGCGTGCTCCCCTGCACGCAACGCGCTTTGCCGGCTCGGCCCACAACAATCGGCCCTTTTCAGGGCCACCACACAAACCTACGTCCAAAGCAAAATTTCAGTCGTCCTCGCCGCACCTTGTTTTGTTTTTTAACTTTGCACTTTCACAGCACAGCCGCCGCCGGCGCACGTCCGCCATCTTGTCGTCCACACAGCCCGTGTGGCCCAACACACACACACACACACACATTTTGCACGGTCGCAGTCGCCTTCCAAACGACAACGGCAGCAATAATGACCATTGTTAAAGGGAGGCGTGTCGACACACCGCCCTCCACTCCCGCGCGCAACGGCCGTCGACACGAACGAAACAGCTGATCCGGCCGCCTATGCCCACACGCCTTGCCTCGGAAACCCCAACGCCGCCGCAAACACACAGAGCCAAACCACGCAAGCAAATAATCACCGCCTCTCGCACAACAACACACAGCCCGCCATCTCCGTCGCGATCGATACAAAGACACACAATAACAAACACAAACGAAGCAGCTCCACACACAGCCAGCCACATGACACGTTTCCTTTCCTTCTCCCCTCCCAGTCACATCACGTCGCTCAAACGGACGGAAGGAAAGAAAGAAAGAAAGAAAGAACGAAACAAACAACACAGCGCACACACGCAGCAACAACACAGACTCTTTCGCACTTTTCAACTTCCGAACAGTGTGGTGGCCCTGAAAAGGGCCGTTTTCTAGTCTCTCCCACCCACAAGCACGGCCGCGGGAAGGCCAGCGCCCGCTGCGACGCAGCCTAACCGCCGAAACCGTACAGGGTGCGCCCCTGCCTCTTCAGGGCGTACACCACGTCCATGGCCGTCACAGTCTTGCGCTTGGCGTGCTCAGTGTACGTCACCGCGTCGCGGATCACGTTCTCCAGGAACACCTTCAGCACCCCGCGGGTCTCCTCGTAGATCAGACCAGAGATGCGCTTCACGCCGCCCCTGCGAGCCAGGCGGCGGATGGCGGGCTTCGTGATGCCCTGGATGTTGTCGCGCAACACCTTGCGGTGCCGCTTGGCGCCACCCTTGCCGAGCCCCTTTCCTCCCTTGCCGCGGCCTGTCATCCTTCCTCGGGCAAAGCAAAACGTGCACAAACAGCAGCTGCAGCGGCTGGAGAGTCGGCTACGGTCTGCGCCCAGCGCGCCCGCCGCCCCCCTATATAGACTCTGGCCCGCCCTCCCCCCACCACGCGCAACCGAGGGCATATAAGCGCAGCACGGAGGCGCGCGGGCCCGTTGTCAAGGCAGCACCGGACGCCGCGCCGCACCTAACCTCCACGCACGCCGCTCCGCTACCGCTACCGCTACCGCTACCGCTACCGCTATGGCCCGCACAAAGCAAACGGCCCGCAAGTCCACCGGCGGAAAGGCGCCGCGCAAACAGCTCGCCACCAAGGCGGCGAGGAAGAGCGCGCCCGCCACCGGCGGCGTCAAGAAGCCCCACCGCTACAGGCCGGGCACCGTCGCCCTGCGAGAAATCAGGCGCTACCAGAAGAGCACAGAGCTGCTCATCCGCAAGCTGCCATTCCAGCGCCTAGTGCGCGAGATCGCCCAGGACTTCAAGACCGACCTGCGCTTCCAGAGCTCCGCAGTCATGGCCCTGCAGGAGGCCAGCGAGGCCTACCTCGTCGGCCTCTTCGAAGACACCAACCTGTGCGCAATCCACGCCAAGCGCGTCACCATCATGCCCAAGGACATCCAGCTCGCGCGCCGCATCCGCGGCGAGCGCGCCTAAACCGCGCCGCGGCACCGCACCGCACCGCACAAACAAAAACGGCCCTTTTCAGGGCCACTAACATCTCTCCGTCGCGAGCAAACTTTGTCGGTCGCCTGCCTCTCGCCCCGCAACCCAAAAACAAAAACCACCACTTCCCGTCCGTCCGCCACACCCGCTCACTCTGCCTGCCTGCTAGCAGCGCGCAACAATCACACATCATCCCTCCCCGGCGCTCAAAGCGCACAATACCCAACGGCCGACGTCACACCGCACGGGTGGCTGGCCGGCCGCCGCTTTCGTTTTTCGAAATCAAACAAACCCGCACTCCACTCCGACGGCCAACGGCCAGGCAGGCGCGCTCGCTCGCTCTACACGCCACCGAAATCCCCCGCCGACTCCTTCCCACATCTCAACGTGCCCCCCGTTGCAAAACATAACACACACACACACACACAAAGGAACAAAACAAAGACCAGACACGACTCGACAAGACAGACATCCGAGAAGAACCAACGCAGGCAAGCCAACCAACGTATTCAAACAAAACAACGTGACAGAAAACCAACCGTCGGCCGCCGCCACAAACACGGCGACAATCAACCACGACAACAACACCGCTTACCGCTACCGCCGCCCACACCCGCCACCGACCCCCGCAATCCAACCACCACGGCACGCAAACAGCATCCCCACGGGCATACAGACAGACACCCACACCAAACGCAAACACGACAATCAAAACCTTCCCCGACGTGCTTTGATGGCCCTGAGAAGGGCCGTTTTGGGCCGCGCGTCTCTTGCGCGCCACTAGACGACGACGGGGGGTGGGGACGACGGAGTCAAGCGCCAAACCCTTCCTTTCCCATCTCTTTCTCCTCTACTCTACTTCTTCTTCTTGGGCGAAGCCTTCGCCTTAGACGGCGTCGTCGCCTTCTTCGGGCGCGGCGCCTTCGGCTTCTTCGTCGGAACCTTGGCGGCCTTCTTCGCCTTCGACGGCGACTTGGCCTTGGCCGGCTTGGCCGCAGCCGCCTTCTTCGCACCCGCGGGAGCGGCCGACGCCGCAGACGCCTTCTTGGCGGCGCCCGCCTTCCGACCGGTCGCCGCCTTCACGCCACCAGCCTTCTTTGCGCCGGCCGCACGGGCGCCCTTCTTCTCCTTGCTGGCCGGAGCGGCGCGCTTCTTCTTGGCACCGCCAGCACGAGCCTTGCCGCCCTCGGCCGCCCCCCCGCCGCCGGCGCCGGCAAGCTTGAACGAGCCGGACGCGCCCTTCCCCTTCGTCTGCACCAGCTCGCCCGCCACGACGGCCGACTTGAGGTACTTCTTGATAAACGGCGCCAGCTTCTCCGCGTCCAGCTTGTAGTGCGCGGCTATGTACTTCTTGATCGCCTGCAGCGACGACCCGCCGCGCTCCTTCAGACTCTTGATGGCGGCCGTCACCATCTCAGAGGTGCGCGGGTGCGCAGGCTTGGCGCGCGGCTTCTTCGCAGACGACGCAGACTTGGCCTTCTTCGCAGTGCCGGTGGCGGCGGGTGCCGCAGCAGTCTCGTTCGTAGCCGCCTGATCTGCCATTTCGACGACGCGCGTAACACACAGCGAGAGCGAGCGGGACGGCAGGCACGCAAGCACAGCACAGCAGCAGAGCAGAGAATCACAAGGCCCAGCCAGTGTCGCGGGCGGGCGCGGACGGCCGAGAGAGCGGCCGCCACTCTGCGCGCCGCCGCGCCGCGCCTCCCGCGCTTGCTACCGCCCAACGTCCGACAGCCTGTGCGGAGCAGCCCCAAACCTGCGCCACAACCGCCCGCGCCTTTCAAACCACCGAGGATGGGGCTACACACAGCCACACCACACTCGCCAACCAGTCGCCACGGCAGCGCCGCAAACCACGGCCAAACTGCAGCTACCGCGCGCTACAGCCTGGGTCGGCCCGCCGAGAATCGCCGCCCCCGCCCAAATGCCGCCCCCACAGCCCCAGCCGACGACCCGCCACAATGGCCAAACCTTCGGCAAAACTCCCACACCGTCGCCGCGGCAGCCCGGCCAGCGCGGCCGGCGCCACAGCCACACAAGCCGAGGCGTGCGGCGATGACGGCCGTGCAAACGCGCCTCCGCCGCCCCATCGCCTTCCGTCGCCCTCCCGCCGTTTCCCGATCGGCCCGCAGCCGTCGGGCCACATCGCGCGCCGTCCTCCTCCTCTCGCCCGCCAACATTCACAGCCGTTTCTCAACAATTGCCCGCCGCAAACGGACGCCGCCTGCGCAACAGGCGCCGCCGCCCCTCGCCGCTTCCGACCCAACCCCTCGACCGAGGCAAACCGCAATCCGAATCTACAGACCAACCCAATCTGCCGTCAGCACACACGACAGCCGACCTTACACGTTACGCGTTACACATTACGTTTACACGTCTAGGTTAGGTTAGGTTAGGTTAGGTTAGGTTAAGTGGACGTGGGTTAGGTTAAGGGGACTTGGGTTAGGTTAAGCGTCAAACTTAGGTTAAGCATTCAAACACGTCAGGCGTCAGAGGTTAGGTTAGCTTAGCTTAGCTTAGGTTAGGTTAGGTTAGGTTAGGTTAGGTTAGGTTAGGTTAGGTTAAGGGGTCAGTGCCAGGTTAAGAAGCGTCAAACGTATGTTAAAAAAGCGTTCAAACGTGAGGCGTGAGCCGGACAGCTTACCCTTACGTAGACGTTAGGGGCTCACAGGCTGAGCTCACCTCGCCACACCACAGGTTAGGTTCGGTTCGCTCGGCTCAGCGTAAAGCGCCGAGGTCAGGGTTACGTTCGTTCAACCTTCGGGCGCCACACTTTCGGTTGAAAGGTCGCGACGGGACGACGTCGGCAGGCACGCCGCAAACGAACAAAAACGTACAGACGACGTCGAAAACCGCCGACAGACGGGGGAGCAGCACGACCACGACCAGATACCGAGCGCGAACGAGACACACGCGAACCACCCCCACCGGCCAAAGGGCACCACACAACAACCCAGAGCACCACGTGTCGACACCAGAGCAACCCGCCGCTCACGCGACATGGCTGGCACCGAAGGGCAACCGCCCGCAACTGCGCTTTCCGCGCCGGCCCGGATGCACGTCGTGCTACAACAACACCACTACCGTACACAGCCGCTGTTCACAACATCACTATCATGCGCGCCCGCGGCTCGCCGCCGTCGCAGTCGCAGTCGCAGCCCCAACGCCACCACTTCTGCACCACCATTCACACGCACCGCAACACAGCTCGCCGACACAGCCGAACAAAACAAACACCACACAACAACAGCAACAACGCCGCCGCCTCTACTTGTGCCGGCGACCCACCCCGCCGATGGCGCACCTTTCGCCAGCCGGCAATCGACACACACGCACCCACCCACCCCCCCCGGGGCCCAGTGCAAAAAAAAAAAAACAAAAAAACAAAACAACACAAACGACACGGGGGAAGCGCACACCGCCACTTCGCGCGCACGCCACCAACCAGTCGTCGTCTCAAAATAACAAACACAAACAAAATAAACTAACAACTAGGGCAGGGCAACACAAAACAAAAACGCCTCGCACGAACCGCCCACAAAAAGGACAAGCACACGCACAGCCTCTGCTGACGACCACGACGCAGCGGCACGCTGCTCCTGTCCCGCGCCCCGCGCCCCACTCGATTCACAACTCACGCGACACCGTCAACGACGGGCTCGCTTCCCGCAACCTACCACCTTTCCGCCACGACGCACAGCCCCAGCCCCACCCGACGACGCCCGTGGCAACGACTGCAACTTTCACCACCGCCTCCCCCTTCCCCCCCCCCCAAAACACACACACACACACACACACACACAGCCAGCCAAAAACGCACTCGCGACCCACACATGCACGTGCATCGGCACACGCCAACCAGTCAACGTCGACAACCACACGCAAGGCTCGAAACGAAACCGGCGTCCTTCCACGTTGCCATCAAGCTACGCGACACAAGACACAAGGAACCAACACAACAGCCGGCCCCACTAATTCCCACTCTCACGCCGCAAAAAGCACACCGAAACCGCCAAACGCACGCACATTCCCCTTCGCACTGACACCGACCGGCTCGCTACCACACACCTCTCGGCAGCCGTTTCACGCCAATTCGCCACACCGCCCACACAGTCGACAAGCGCCCGCCCTGTACGGCACACGCAACGACGCAGCGCAGCAAAGGGCGCCCGCAACACATACCTCTCCGCCGCCCGACGCGCCAACCGCCACACCACACCGCCAGCCACTCGCAAATTGTGCACTGCCACCAGCCACACGTCCAACACGCCGCGCCGCCTCCGGCCACCCGCCAGGGGGCGCTCACGTCCGCGACAACAGCGCGGCCCGCCGGGCCGGGCCGAACCGAACCGAGCCGCCGCTGCTCTGCACTCGGCACGGCCACACCCTGCTGCAGACCGGGCTCGTCTCTCTGTACGCGTCTGCCTGCGCATCAACACAACACGACCTTTTTTTTTTTCTCTCTCTCTCTACCGCCATCCCTTCTTCTCGCGTTTTACTCGTTGTTGCAGCAGCGGCGCACCCCTACACATCCACAGCCCCAGCCGAGCCGGCCTCACCTCAGGGCCCGCCGCCAGCGTCTCCTCCTCGGGCACAGGTGCGGTGCTGTGGCCGCCCATCCAACCGCATTGCTGGCCGTCCAGCCACCAGGCGTTCCCACTGCCGCGAGCCACGCCGCGCACCGACCCTGCTGCAGAAAACGAAGCATAGCCAGAGACCGACCGATACACAAAGCAAGCCGTCGCCTCGCCTCTTGTCCTTCCTGCCTTCCTTCCGCCCCCGCCCTTCTCACACCACCGCCTCTCCACTTTCGCCCCCCCCCCCCCCCCCTCCCTCCTTTTTTTTTTTTTTTTTTTCTTTCTTTCTTTCTTTCTTTGGCCCTCTCTCCTTCCCGCCATGGCGGTTACGGCACCGCCTGCAGCGGCAGACTTTTTGCGCCCACACGCCTACTCCTACCACCATTAACCTTGCCCTGCCCTGCCCTGCCCTGCCCATCAACGTCGCAGTCGAACCGACGCTTGCCAACACACTGCCGCCCACGTTCCTTTCTCTTTTCGGCCTACGCCCATTACGCGCCGCCGCCACAGCACCTTCCCTTCCCACAACACACCGACGTCATCACACGCACCCAAAACAGGGGCCACGACCGTGTTCCTCGCCCACTCCCATCCCGCACGGTACGCACATTCCCAACTACTACCGCGCACCCTCCCTTTCCAATCTGTGTGTCTCTGTGTCTGTGTCCTGTCCGCGCGTGACGCCTCTCAACATCCGCCGTCCCCCGTCCCCCGTCCCGTTTTCGCCCCCATGCCGTCGTCGCGCCGCCTCCGCCCCTGTCCGCCCCGCACCACACCATACACCGCTGCTTGTCCCGGCCGTTGCCACCAAAGGCGCCGACCGCAAACGCGCCACGCCGCAGCCCCCGTGCGTCTCGCGCTCGCTTGCATCTCCGTGCCGACGCTGCCTCTCTTCCCGCTCGCACTCGACCTCGACAACACAGTCTTTGGCTCCGCCACTGCGTGTTCCGGTGGTACGCACGCTGCAACACGTATGTATTCATTACCAGAGCGATGGCGAGGCATGACAGCATCTCTGTCTGACCAGAGAGTTATTTATCGTTGCTAGTCGGCGCTTGGACCGCGCCAGACGACAGTAGTGGCACGCACCGGGTCGCCAGGAACAGTTGTTATACATATATTGTAGCGCGAGTCGGGAGAGGTAGTCGTCGGTCGACAGTAGTGGCGGGTGGACGGTTGTACTGAGCGGGCGTCGGCGGCGTGCTCTGCTCGTCTCGCGACTCTGGTCACGGTTCGGGACGATGCATAGTATATTGTGTTATAATCAAAAGGTAGTGTGAAGCTGCATTGCGCAAATCTGATAACGTATGTTCATTGTACTTATTTTGTTCAACAACAAACAAAAGCCCCACTATTACTTTTTTCTAAAGTAACTTTTGTCTTTTAACGAAAAACATTCACTTTTTAAAGACTACTTCCTATGGCATTTCCCTCCAAGGAGTGCAATTAATTACCAGCCAGCACTCATTCATTGCACACAGCTGTGTAAGGGGTATCTACAATTGAGGAGCGGATATAAATGCAATTTTTTGTTTTTTTTGTGTCTTGTACCCTCCCCGCAAAATTTAAAATAATGGACAATGTTATTTACGGATGCTAATGGACATTGCGCTAATTGTAACCTCGCCCACAATGAGAGGTATTGAAAATGGCAACAAAAATGTGAAATTCGCAATCTCACTCAAATATACATTCTTCACAACATTTAAAGTCCGTTCAGTGACAAGAAACTTCAATTAAACCGAAATATCGGTCTTTGGCCCTGTGCAAAACAATCAGAATTAAAGTCTTACCTCCGAATAAATGGATGTCACATTTCTGCTCTTGTTGTTGCGCAGCGCTTGGAGGAACTGCATTGCAAATAATAATATTCTCTTTTTTTGTGATTTTAGTGACATTTTTCTTCAAAGAAGTGGAATGAAATGTGAAGTGCAACGAACTCTTTAGTTCAATAAAAACTTCAATGTTTGAAAAATGCTTTTCAAATAAACATTATTATTGGGGAACTTGTTGGAGAATAATTACAATAAATAAAATTTTTCATTATCTAATGATTATATTAATTAACAGTATACCTTATTCACCATCTTGACCAGTGTTGCCGACCGCCTACATCACACAACCGCCCTCAGCTGCTACTACTGACCGACCGCTCTGCATGACGACTATTAGCGTACTGCACGCGACGACTACTGACAGAGTACAGCCCTCAACTACACAGAGCTACAGACTCGCAACGACCGACCGACCGACTGACTGACTGGCTGGCTGGCTGGCTGGCTGGCTGGCTGGCTGGCTGGCTGGCTGAGAACCGCTCGCAACACTCGCGCAGTCCAGCGCAAACTCTCTGGTCACAGATGCTACAATGCCTCGCCATCGCTGCTATGTTACATACGTGTTTCAGTGTCTTTTTCATTGGGGTAACGATCTTTGGCTCTCTTTTTATTCTGAATACAGGGCCAAAGGTCAACGCTGCTGCCCTTATACAATTTATCAGGTTTCATTATGTCTGTTGCAATGTTACATACGGTTCATTCTTTCATTAATATTATCGTTGGCTTTGTTTTGTAGGGACGTTAACATTCTGGCACATTTTTATTATCATCGGACTCTCTGCTATTTGTGCAGGGAGGTTATACCTGGGTCCATTTCCATTTCCATTTACATTTTAATATTGATAGGCTTTTTTTTTTTGTTTTCTTTTTTGTTTCTTGTTGTTTTTCCTTCTTTTTTTTTGTTGTTTTTTTTTTCTTTTTCTTTTGTTTTTGTTTTTCCCGCTCTCACCACCACCGCCGCATCACGCCTTCCGTTTTCTTGGTTTCTTTTCTGTTCTTCAACTGCTTCAACATCACCGCGCCCCATTTCCACACCACAGCCATCAGCCTCCAAGACGGGCAGGCGCAGTGTGCCATTTCCGGCGCACAAGCACACCCGTACGGTACTCTCCTCGCCCCCACGCCACCAACAACACAGCGACCACGCGGCTTTCAGGCACGGCACCGGCGAAATGCGCCGCCCCCGCCCCTCCGCGCATCCGTCCGTCTCGCCACGTTCACTGACAGCCGCGTCTGCGGCTACACCACGACAACCACAACACAACACAACACCGCTCCCCTCCCTGGCAACTCATTGTTTTTCTCCTCCTCTTTTGCACAAACCACAACGCCGAGCACAGGCGCAAGCCACCCACACCGCGCCCCTCCCCGTCCCGTCTTTGGCCGCCGCTCCTCGTTTGCCCCCCTCCCATCTCCCGAAATGCCATGCCAGCAGCGTTACGCATGCCCCTCCCCTGTCCACACAACACTACCGCCAAACGAACAGCCTTCCGGGCCACATGCAGGGCACGCCCACCTCCAAACACTGCCAATTCACGGACGCACACACACACACACACACACTCACTCACTCACTCACTCACTTTCTCGACACCTTTCTGTACGGAGGGTGCGTCATCTCGACCGTGACAGAGTGACGGCAACTATCGACGATCCATTTCCCCCCACTGGTAACACATGTCCACTAACACCTACATACATCATTCAAGTACACAGACAATAGCATACACACAATGGGAGGGCACACGAACATGGACGGCACGGCACTGTCATACACTCTTCCTCAGAACCATATCAACAAACGTTACGTACATCCGGGAAAGCGAAAGCGAAAGCGAAAGCAAAAGCAAAAGCAAAGGCAAAGCCCAATGCAGCCGTCAAAGGTAACGTTCACCACGGCAGCCGCGCCGCCGTTAAACGCATTTCAGTGCGGCTCCAATACGCCTCCGACACGGGAACGTTCCGTTGCTCTACGAATGCGTTTCTCCCCTTTTTCCCTTCCTCTCTCTCTTTTGCCCCCCCTCTGTCCTTTCCTCCTTGCACTCTTGCCTCATTCCTCACGTTCTGCCCAGACATTCGACCGATCAAAGTCAACCTTTCGTTACCGTTCTCAAGCGCGACGGTGTACAACAGTATGACGGGTGTGCCCAAGACTTCGGTTCAGTTGCGTGACGCCGGTCTATCGCGCCGATCGACAGTTACTCAGCGGGCGACGGATCGGACCACGTCACCGACACACAAAACACTTTCAAACAAACAAATACATACCGGATGGACACAGACAAACACGTGTACAGACAGACATTCGCCAAACAAACGACCGCCGCCGTCGTCGTCGTCGTCGTCTAGCGTCGCGCTTACTGTACTGCACTGGACACGCGTGCATCTTGAATGACGACATCGGTGTGCGTGCGTCGTACGCACTCAGTCAGACACGGCTATCAAAAATCAGAGTCGAATGGTACATCATCGTGCGTGTCGCCGTACACGTACAGTACAATACAACAACAATGCGTCCTTAATGGCACGTTCATTTCAACGTCACTCACACACCTCCACGCTGCAGTTACGTCGCACCATTGTCAAACTCGGCGTACAGCAAAGGGAATAGTGGGCGGCAAAAAAAAAAAAAAAAAAAAAAAAAACCAAACAAAAACATTTCACATTTCACCCTCGCCATGTATGTTGTGCAAAAAACAAACCCGCAAACGGCCGTCGTTACGGTGACACAAAAGTCGCCGATCGCACTGTCCCCCCTCGCAGACAGGTAACACACACACACCAACACCAACGGGTCAAAACCACTCCAACGAGGCGTGCCACCATTCCACGCCACGGCGACCAACCTCGTGGCCGTACCCCGCAACACGCTTTGACGCGCCCCCCCCCCCCCACCCACAATCAAAATGCACACATACATCACAGCCGTCCACACAAACAACAACAACAACAACAACAATTCCGCCCTTCCCGCAAAAGGCAAGTTGGTGGCCCTGAAAAGGGCCGTTTTGCCGCTCTCGCAACGGAGGAGCCTTCTCCATCCTTCCTTCCATTCCAGAGCCACCTCCTTACTTGGAGCTCGTGTACTTGGTCACCGCCTTCGTGCCCTCGCTCACGGCGTGCTTGGCCAGCTCGCCAGGCAGCAACAGCCGCACAGCGGTCTGGATCTCGCGGGACGTGATGGTCGAGCGCTTGTTGTAGTGCGCCAGGCGAGAAGCCTCGGCCGCAATGCGCTCGAAAATGTCGTTCACGAAGCTGTTCATGATGCTCATCGCCTTCGACGAGATGCCCGTGTCAGGGTGCACCTGCTTCAGCACCTTGTAGATGTAGATGGCATAGCTCTCCTTCCTCTTGCGCTTCTTCTTCTTGTCGCCCTTCGAAATGTTCTTCTGCGCCTTGCCAGCCTTCTTGGCGGCCCTTCCCGCTAGTCTTGGGCGGCATCTCGAACGAACGTACGGCAGCAGCAACACCAGTAGCAAGCGCTCCGCTCTAGTCAGCGTCTCCCCACACAGTGGCACCCGCCGCCAGCCGCCGCCGCACCTTTACCAGCTCGCCCTGTTGCGGCCGCCGACCAATGGGGCGCGCGCGCAACCGGCCGCCGCACCCGAGCCCATAAAGCACCCCCACCCCGGCTGCGCCGGCACGCACTCCGCTGCTCGACTCGCTGCCGCTCGCACCGGTCGTTTTCGTTTCCGTTTCGTGTGCACCGTCGCTAGCCCATCGCCATGTCCGGACGCGGAAAGGGAGGCAAAGTCAAGGGCAAGTCAAAGTCCCGCTCAAGCAGGGCCGGGCTCCAGTTCCCGGTCGGCAGAATCCACCGCCTCCTGCGCAAGGGAAACTACGCAGAGCGCGTCGGCGCCGGGGCGCCCGTCTACCTCGCCGCCGTCATGGAGTACCTCGCGGCTGAGGTGCTCGAGCTGGCCGGAAACGCGGCCCGCGACAACAAGAAGACGCGCATCATCCCGCGCCACCTGCAGCTTGCCATCCGCAACGACGAGGAGCTCAACAAGCTCCTGTCGGGCGTCACCATCGCACAGGGTGGTGTCCTGCCCAACATCCAGGCCGTCCTGCTGCCAAAGAAGACCGAGAAGAAGGCCTAAAGGAGGCCAGGCAATCGCAGCGCCGCGTGCTCCCCTGCACGCAACGCGCTTTGCCGGCTCGGCCCACAACAATCGGCCCTTTTCAGGGCCACCACACAAACCTACGTCCAAAGCAAAATTTCAGTCGTCCTCGCCGCACCTTGTTTTGTTTTTTAACTTTGCACTTTCACAGCACAGCCGCCGCCGGCGCACGTCCGCCATCTTGTCGTCCACACAGCCCGTGTGGCCCAACACACACACACACACACACACACACATTTTGCACGGTCGCAGTCGCCTTCCAAACGACAACGGCAGCAATAATGACCATTGTTAAAGGGAGGCGTGTCGACACACCGCCCTCCACTCCCGCGCGCAACGGCCGTCGACACGAACGAAACAGCTGATCCGGCCGCCTATGCCCACACGCCTTGCCTCGGAAACCCCAACGCCGCCGCAAACACACAGAGCCAAACCACGCAAGCAAATAATCACCGCCTCTCGCACAACAACACACAGCCCGCCATCTCCGTCGCGATCGATACAAAGACACACAATAACAAACACAAACGAAGCAGCTCCACACACAGCCAGCCACATGACACGTTTCCTTTCCTTCTCCCCTCCCAGTCACATCACGTCGCTCAAACGGACGGAAGGAAAGAAGAAAGAAAGAAAGAACGAAACAAACAACACAGCGCACACACGCAGCAACAACACAGACTCTTTCGCACTTTTCAACTTCCGAACAGTGTGGTGGCCCTGAAAAGGGCCGTTTTCTAGTCTCTCCCACCCACAAGCACGGCCGCGGGAAGGCCAGCGCCCGCTGCGACGCAGCCTAACCGCCGAAACCGTACAGGGTGCGCCCCTGCCTCTTCAGGGCGTACACCACGTCCATGGCCGTCACAGTCTTGCGCTTGGCGTGCTCAGTGTACGTCACCGCGTCGCGGATCACGTTCTCCAGGAACACCTTCAGCACCCCGCGGTCTCCTCGTAGATCAGACCAGAGATGCGCTTCACGCCGCCCCTGCGAGCCAGGCGGCGGATGGCGGGCTTCGTGATGCCCTGGATGTTGTCGCGCAACACCTTGCGGTGCCGCTTGGCGCCACCCTTGCCGAGCCCCTTTCCTCCCTTGCCGCGGCCTGTCATCCTTCCTCGGGCAAAGCAAAACGTGCACAAACAGCAGCTGCAGCGGCTGGAGAGTCGGCTACGGTCTGCGCCCAGCGCGCCCGCCGCCCCCCTATATAGACTCTGGCCCGCCCTCCCCCCACCACGCGCAACCGAGGGCATATAAGCGCAGCACGGAGGCGCGCGGCCCGTTGTCAAGGCAGCACCGGACGCCGCGCCGCACCTAACCTCCACGCACGCCGCTCCGCTACCGCTACCGCTACCGCTACCGCTACCGCTATGGCCCGCACAAAGCAAACGGCCCGCAAGTCCACCGGCGGAAAGGCGCCGCGCAAACAGCTCGCCACCAAGGCGGCGAGGAAGAGCGCGCCCGCCACCGGCGGCGTCAAGAAGCCCCACCGCTACAGGCCGGGCACCGTCGCCCTGCGAGAAATCAGGCGCTACCAGAAGAGCACAGAGCTGCTCATCCGCAAGCTGCCATTCCAGCGCCTAGTGCGCGAGATCGCCCAGGACTTCAAGACCGACCTGCGCTTCCAGAGCTCCGCAGTCATGGCCCTGCAGGAGGCCAGCGAGGCCTACCTCGTCGGCCTCTTCGAAGACACCAACCTGTGCGCAATCCACGCCAAGCGCGTCACCATCATGCCCAAGGACATCCAGCTCGCGCGCCGCATCCGCGGCGAGCGCGCCTAAACCGCGCCGCGGCACCGCACCGCACCGCACAAACAAAAACGGCCCTTTTCAGGGCCACTAACATCTCTCCGTCGCGAGCAAACTTTGTCGGTCGCCTGCCTCTCGCCCCGCAACCCAAAAACAAAAACCACCACTTCCCGTCCGTCCGCCACACCCGCTCACTCTGCCTGCCTGCTAGCAGCGCGCAACAATCACACATCATCCCTCCCCGGCGCTCAAAGCGCACAATACCCAACGGCCGACGTCACACCGCACGGGTGGCTGGCCGGCCGCCGCTTTCGTTTTTCGAAATCAAACAAACCCGCACTCCACTCCGACGGCCAACGGCCAGGCAGGCGCGCTCGCTCGCTCTACACGCCACCGAAATCCCCCGCCGACTCCTTCCCACATCTCAACGTGCCCCCCGTTGCAAAACATAACACACACACACACACACAAAGGAACAAAACAAAGACCAGACACGACTCGACAAGACAGACATCCGAGAAGAACCAACGCAGGCAAGCCAACCAACGTATTCAAACAAAACAACGTGACAGAAAACCAACCGTCGGCCGCCGCCACAAACACGGCGACAATCAACCACGACAACAACACCGCTTACCGCTACCGCCGCCCACACCCGCCACCGACCCCCGCAATCCAACCACCACGGCACGCAAACAGCATCCCCACGGGCATACAGACAGACACCCACACCAAACGCAAACACGACAATCAAAACCTTCCCCGACGTGCTTTGATGGCCCTGAGAAGGGCCGTTTTGGGCCGCGCGTCTCTTGCGCGCCACTAGACGACGACGGGGGGTGGGGACGACGGAGTCAAGCGCCAAACCCTTCCTTTCCCATCTCTTTCTCCTCTACTCTACTTCTTCTTCTTGGGCGAAGCCTTCGCCTTAGACGGCGTCGTCGCCTTCTTCGGGCGCGGCGCCTTCGGCTTCTTCGTCGGAACCTTGGCGGCCTTCTTCGCCTTCGACGGCGACTTGGCCTTGGCCGGCTTGGCCGCAGCCGCCTTCTTCGCACCCGCGGGAGCGGCCGACGCCGCAGACGCCTTCTTGGCGGCGCCCGCCTTCCGACCGGTCGCCGCCTTCACGCCACCAGCCTTCTTTGCGCCGGCCGCACGGGCGCCCTTCTTCTCCTTGCTGGCCGGAGCGGCGCGCTTCTTCTTGGCACCGCCAGCACGAGCCTTGCCGCCCTCGGCCGCCCCCCCGCCGCCGGCGCCGGCAAGCTTGAACGAGCCGGACGCGCCCTTCCCCTTCGTCTGCACCAGCTCGCCCGCCACGACGGCCGACTTGAGGTACTTCTTGATAAACGGCGCCAGCTTCTCCGCGTCCAGCTTGTAGTGCGCGGCTATGTACTTCTTGATCGCCTGCAGCGACGACCCGCCGCGCTCCTTCAGACTCTTGATGGCGGCCGTCACCATCTCAGAGGTGCGCGGGGTGCGCAGGCTTGGCGCGCGGCTTCTTCGCAGACGACGCAGACTTGGCCTTCTTCGCAGTGCCGGTGGCGGCGGGTGCCGCAGCAGTCTCGTTCGTAGCCGCCTGATCTGCCATTTCGACGACGCGCGTAACACACAGCGAGAGCGAGCGGGACGGCAGGCACGCAAGCACAGCACAGCAGCAGAGCAGAGAATCACAAGGCCCAGCCAGTGTCGCGGGCGGGCGCGGACGGCCGAGAGAGCGGCCGCCACTCTGCGCGCCGCCGCGCCGCGCCTCCCGCGCTTGCTACCGCCCAACGTCCGACAGCCTGTGCGGAGCAGCCCCAAACCTGCGCCACAACCGCCCGCGCCTTTCAAACCACCGAGGATGGGGCTACACACAGCCACACCACACTCGCCAACCAGTCGCCACGGCAGCGCCGCAAACCACGGCCAAACTGCAGCTACCGCGCGCTACAGCCTGGGTCGGCCCGCCGAGAATCGCCGCCCCCGCCCAAATGCCGCCCCCACAGCCCCAGCCGACGACCCGCCACAATGGCCAAACCTTCGGCAAAACTCCCACACCGTCGCCGCGGCAGCCCGGCCAGCGCGGCCGGGCGCCACAGCCACACAAGCCGAGGCGTGCGGCGATGACGGCCGTGCAAACGCGCCTCCGCCGCCCCATCGCCTTCCGTCGCCCTCCCGCCGTTTCCCGATCGGCCCGCAGCCGTCGGGCCACATCGCGCGCCGTCCTCCTCCTCTCGCCCGCCAACATTCACAGCCGTTTCTACAATTGCCCGCCGCAAACGGACGCCGCCTGCGCAACAGGCGCCGCCGCCCCTCGCCGCTTCCGACCCAACCCCTCGACCGAGGCAAACCCGCAATCCGAATCTACAGACCAACCCAATCTGCCGTCAGCACACACGACAGCCGACCTTACACGTTACGCGTTACACATT
>NW_025725677.1:300000-430505 GCF_021461395.2 Schistocerca americana | reverse complement strand
CATCGGAATCTATAACTGGACTCACAGGAGAGGTTCAAATAATAGAAAGTTAGAGTGTATGTCTTCTTGTACTTAAGTCGGCATTGTGCCTTTTGTATTACATTCGGATGGAATTTCTGTGTTTCATCGTCAATAAGAAGGTCCAAGGGATACAGAAAAGCTGAAGTGAAGCATCGGAATCAAAAACTGGAAACACAGGAGAGGTTCAAATCGAAGAAAGTAATAGTGTCAGTCCTCTTGTACTTAAGTCGGCATTGTGCCTTTTGTGTTACATTCGGATGCAATTTCGGTGTTTCATCGTCAATAAGAAGGTCCAAGGGATACAGTAAACCTGAAGTGAAGCATCGGAAATTAAAACTGGACTCACAGGAGAGGTTCAAATCAAAGAATGTTAGAGTGTCAGTCCTCTTGTACTTAGGTCGGCATTGTGCCTTTTGTATGAAATTCGGATGTAATTTTTGTGTTTCATCGTTTATAAGAAGGTCCAAGGGATACAGTAAAACTGAAGTGAAGCATCGGAATCTAAAACTGGACTCACAGGAGATGTTCAAATCATAAAAAAGTTAGAGTGTCAGTCCTCTTGTACTTAATTCGGCATTGTGCCTTTTCTATTAAATTCGTATGCAATTTCTGTGTTTCATCGTCAATAATAAGGTCCAAGGGATACAGTAAACCTGAAGTGAAGCCTCGACATCTAAAACTGGACTCACAGGAGAGGTTCAAATCATAGAAAATTAGAGTGTCTGTCATCTTGTCCTGAAGTCGGCATTGTGCCTTTTGTATTAAAATCGGATGTAATTTCTATGCTTCATCGTCAATAAGTAGGTCCAAGGGATACAGTAAACCTGAAGTGAAGCATCGGAATCTAAAACTGGACTCACAAGAGAGGTTCGAATCATAGACACTTAGACTGTCAGTCCTCTTGTACTTAAGTCGGCATTGTCCCTTTTGTATTAAATTCGGATGCAATTTCTGTGTTTCATCGTCAATAAGAAGGTCCAAGGGATACAGTAAACCTGAAGTGAAGCATCGGAATCTAAAACTGGCCTCACAGGAGTGGTTCAAATCATAGAATGTTAGAGTGTCTGTTCTCTTGTACTGAAGTCGGCATTGTGCCTTTTGTATTAATTTCGGATGCAATTTCTGTGTTTCATCGTCAATAAGAAGGTCCAAGGGACACAGTAAACCTGAAGTGAAGCATCGGAATCTAAAACTGGACTGACAGGTGAGGTTCAAATCATAGAAAGTTAGAGTGTCGGTCCTCTTGTACTTAAGTCGGCATTGTGCATTTTGTATTATATTCGGATGCAATTTCTGTGTTTTATCGTCAATAAGAAGGTCCAAGGGATACAGTAAACCTGAAGTGAAGCATCGGAATCTAAAACTGGACTCACAGGAGAGGTTCAAATAATAGAAAGTTAAAGTGTATGTCTTCTTGTACGTAAGTCGGCATTGTGCCTTTTGTATTACATTCGGATGCAATTTCTGTGTTTCATCGTCAATAAGAAGGTCCAAGGGATACAGAAAACCTGAAGTGAAGCATCGGAATCAAAAACTGGAATCACAGGAGAGGTTCAAATAAAAGAAAGTAAGAGTGTCAGTCCTCTTGTACTTAAGTCGGCATTGTGCCTTTTGTATTAAACTCGTATGCAATTTCTGTGTTTCACCATCAATAACAAGGTCCAAGGGATACAGTAAACCTGAAGTGAAGCATCGAAATCGAAAACTGGACTCACAGGAGAGGTTCAAGTCATAGAAAGTTAGAGTGTCAGTCCTCTTGTACTTAAGTCGGCATTGTGCCTTTTGTATTACATTCGGATGCAATTTCTGTGTTTCATCGTCAATAAGAAGGTCCAAGGGATACAGTAAACCTGAAGTGAAGCATCGGAATCTAAAACTGGACTCACAGGAGTGGTTCAAATCATAGAAAGTTAGAGTGTCAGTCCTCTTGTACTTAAGTCGGCATTGTGCCTGTTGTATTAAATTGGGATGCAATTTCTGTGTTTCATCGTCAATAAGAAGGTCCAAGGGATGCAGTAAACCAGAAGTGAAGCATCGGAATCTAAAACTGTACTCGCAGGAGAGGTTCATATCATAGAAAGTAAGAGTGTCAGTCCTCTTGTACTTAAGTCGGCATTGTGCCTTTTGTAATAAATTCGGATGCAATTTCTGTGTTTCATCGTCAATAAGAAGGTCCAAGGTATACAGTAAACCTGAAGTGAAGCATCGGAATCTAAAACTGGACTCACAGGTGAGGTTCAAATCATAGAAAGTTAGAGTGTCAGTCCTCTTGTACTTAAGTCGGCATTGTGCCTTTTGTATTAAATTCGGATGCAATTTCTGTGTTTCGGAGTCAATAAGAAGGTCCAAGGGATACAGTAAACCTGAAGTGAAGCATCGGAATCTAAAACTGGAGTCACATTAGAGGTTCATATCATAGAAAGTTGGAGTGTCAGTCCTCTTGTACTTAAGTCGGCATTGTGCCTTTTGTATTAAATTCGGATGCAATTTCTGTGTTTCATCGTCAATAAGAAGGTCCAAGGTATACAGTAAACCTGAAGTCAAGCATCGGAATCTAAAACTGGACTCACAGGTGAGGTTCAAATCATAGAAAGTTAAAGTGTCAGTCCTCTTGTACTTAAGTCGGCATTGTTCCTTTTGTATTAAAATCGGATGCAATTTCTGTGCTTCATCGTCAATAAGAAGGTCCAAGGGGTACAGTTAACCTGAAGTGAAACATCGGAATCTAAAACTGGACTCACAGGTGAGGTTCAAATCATAGAAAATTAGAGTGTCAGTCCTCTTGTACTTTAGTCGGCATTGTGCCTTTTGTATTAAGTTCGGATGCAATTTCTGTGTTTCATCGTCAATAACAAGGTCCAAGGGATACAGTAAACTTGAAGTGAGGCATCGGAATCTAAAACTGGATTCACAGTAGAGGTTCGAATCGTAGGAAGTTAGTGTGTCAGTCCTCTTGTACTTAAGCCGGCATTGTGCCTTTTGTACTAAATTCGGATGCAATTTCTGTGTTTCATCGTCAATAAGAAGGTCAAAGGTATACTGTAAACCTGAAGGGAAGCATCGGAATCTAAAACTGGACTCACAGGTGAGGTGCAAATGATAGAAAGGTAGAGTGTCAGTCCTCTTGTACTTCAGTCGGCATTGTGCCTTTTGTATTAAATTCGGATGAAATATCTGCGTTTCATCGTCAATAAGAAGGTCCAAGGTATACAGTAAACCTGAAGTGAGGCATCGGAGTCTAAAACTTGACTCACAGGAGAGGTTCAAATCATAGAAACTTAGAGTGTCAGTCCTCTTGTACTTAAGTCGGCATTGTGCCTCATGTATTAAATTCGGATGCAATTTCTGTGTTTCATCGTCAATAAGAAGGTCCAAGGGATGCAGTAAACCTGAAGTGAAGCATCGGAATATAAAACTGTACTCATAGGAGAGGTTCATATCATAGAAAGTTAGAGTGTCAGTCCTCTTGTAATTAAGTCGGCATTGTTCCTTTTGTGTTTAATTCGGATGCAATTTCTGTGCTTCATCGTCAATAAGAGGGTCCAAGGGCTACAGTATACCTGAAGTGAAGCATCGGAATCTAAAACTGGACTCACAGGTGAGGTTCAAATCATAGAAAATTAGAGTGTGAGTCCTCTTGTACTTTAGTCGGCATTGTGCCTTTTGTATTAAATTCAGATGCAATTTCTGTGTTTCATCGTCAATAAGAAGGTCCAAGGGGTACAGTAAACCTGAAGTGAAGCATCGGATTCTAAAACTGGACTCACAGGTGAGGTTCAAAACATAGAAAATTAGAGTGTCAGTCCTCTTGTACTTTAGTCGGCATTGTGCCTTTTGTATTAAATTCGGATGCAATTTCTGTGTTTCATCGTCAATAAGAAGGTCCAAGGGATACAGTAAACCTGAAGAGAAGCATCGGAATCTAAAACTGGAGTCACAGGAGAGGTTCATATCATAGAAAGTTAGAGTGTCAGTCCTCTTGTACTTAAGTCGACATTGTGCCTTTTGTATTAAATTCGTATGCAATTTCTGTGTTTCATCGTCAATAAGAAGGTCAAAGGTATACAGTAAACCTGAAGTGAAGCAACGGAATCTAAAACTGGACTCACAGGTGAGGTTCAAATGATAGAAATTTAGAGTGTCAGTCCTCTTGTACTTCAGTCGGCATTGTGCCTTTTGTATTAAATTCGGATGCAATTTCTGTGTTTCATCGTCAATAAGAAGGTCCAAGGTAAACAGTAAACCTGAATTGAAGCATCGGAATCTAAAACTGGACTCACAGGTGAGGTTCAAATCATAGAAAGTTAGAGTGTCAGTCCTCTTGTACTTAAGTCGGCATTGTGCCTATTGTATTAAATTCGGATGCAATTTCTGTGTTTCAGCGTCAATAAGAATGTCCAAGGGATACAGTAAACCTGAAGTGAAGCATCGGAATCGAAAACTGGAGTCACAGGAGAGGTTCAAGTCATAGAAAGTTAGAGTGTCAGTCCTCTTGTACTTAAGTCGGCATTGTGCCTTTTGTAATAAATTCGGATGCAATTTCTGTGTTTCATCGTCAATAAGAAGGTCCAAGGTATACAGTAAACCTGAAGTGAAGCATCGGAATCTAAAACTGGACTCACAGGTGAGGTTCAAATCATAGAAAGTAAGAGTGTCAGTACTCTTGTACTTAAGTCGGCATTGTAACTTTTGTAATAAATTCGGATGCAATTTCTGTGTTTCATCGTCAATAAGAAGGTCCTAGGTTTACAGTAAACCTGAAGTGAACCATCGGAATCTAAAACTGGACTCACAGGAGAGGTTCAAGTCATAGAAAGTTAGAGTGTCAGTCCTCTTGTACTTAAGTCGGCATTGTGCCTTTTGTAATAAATTCGGATGCAATTTCTGTGTTTCATCGTCAATAAGAAGGTCCAAGGTATACAGTAAACCTGAAGTGAAGCATCGGAATCTAAAACTGGACTCACAGGTGAGGTTCAAATCATAGAAAGTAAGAGTGTCAGTACTCTTGTACTTAAGTCGGCATTGTAACTTTTGTAATAAATTCGGATGCAATTTCTGTGTTTCATCGTCAATAAGAAGGTCCTAGGTTTACAGTAAACCTGAAGTGAACCATCGGAATCTAAAACTGGACTCACAGGTGAGGTTCAAACCATAGAAAGTTAGAGTGTCAGTCCTCTTGTACTTAAGTTGGCATTGTGCCTATTGTATTAAATTCGGATGCAATTTCTGTGTTTCATCGTCAATAAGAAGGTCCAAGGTATACAGTAAACCTGAAGTGAAGCATCGGAATCTAAAACTGGACTCACAGGTGAGGTTCAAATCATAGAAAGTTAGAGTGTCAGTCCTCTTGTACTTAAGTCGGCATTGTGCCTTTTGTATTAAATTCGGATGCAATTTCTGTGTTTCAGCGTCAATAAGACGGTCCAAGGGATAGAGTAAACCTGAAGTGAAGCATCGGAATCTAAAACTGGAGTCACAGCAGAGGTTCATATCATAGAAAGTTAGAGTGTCAGTCCTCTTGTACTTAAGTCGGCATTGTGCCTTTTGTATTAAATTCGGATGCAATTTCTGTGTTTCATCGTCAATAAGAAGGTCCAAGGTATACAGTAAACCTGAAGTAAAGCATCGGAATCTAAAACTGGACTCACAGGCGAGGTTCAAATCATAGAAAGTTAGAGTCTCAGTCCTCTTGTACTTAAGTCGGCATTGTTCCTTTTGTATTAAAATCGGATGCAATTTCTGTGCTTCATCGTCAATAAGAAGGTCCAAGGGGTACAGATAACCTGAAGTGAAGCATCGGAATCTAAAACTGGACTCACAGGTGAGGTTCAAATCATAGAAAATTAGAGTGTCAGTCCTCTTGTACTTTAGTCGGCATTGTGCCTTTTGTATTAAATTCGGATGCAATTTCTGTGTTTCATCGTCAATAAGAAGGTCCAAGGGATACAGTAAACTTGAAGTGAGGCATCGGAATCTAAAACTGGATTCACAGGAAAGGTTCGAATCATAGGAAGTTAGTGTTTCAGTCCTCTTGTACTTAAGCCGGCATTGTGCCTTTTGTATTAAATTCGGATGCAATTTCTGTGTTTCATCGTCAATAAGAAGGTCAAAGGTGTACTGTAAACCTGAAGTGAAGCATCGGAATCTAAAACTGGACTCACAGGTGAGGTTCAAATGATAGAAAGATAGAGTGTCAGTCCTCTTGTACTTCAGTCGGCATTGTGCCTTTTGTATTAAATTCGGATGCAATTTCTGTATTTCATCGTCAATAAGAAGTTCCAAGGTATACAGTAAACCTGAAGTGAAGCATCGGAATCGAAAACTGGACTCACAGGTGAGGTTCAAATCATAGAAAGTTAGAGTGTCAGTCCTCTTGTACTTAACTCGGCGTTGTTCCTTTTGTATTAAAATCAGATGCGATTTCTGTGCTTCATCGTCAATAAGAAGGTCCAGGGGGTACAGTAAACCTGAAGTGAAGCATCGGAATCTAAAACTGGACTCACAGGTGAGGTTCAAATCATAGAAACTTAGAGTGTCAGTCCTCTTGTACTTAAGTCGGCATTGTGCCTTTTGTATTGAATTCGGATGCAATTTCTGTGTTTCATCGTCAATAAGAAGGTCCAAGGGATACAGTAAACCTGAAGTGAAGCATCGGAATCTAAAACTGGACTCACAGGAGAGGTTCAAATCATAGAAAGTTAGAGTGTCAGTCCTCTTGTACTTAAGTCGGCATTGTGCCTTTTGTATTAAATTCGGATGCAATTTCTGTGTTTCATCGTCAATAAGAAGGTCCAAGGGATACAGTAAACCTGAAGTGAAGCATCGAAATCTAAAACTGGCCTCACAGGAGTGGTTCAAATCATAGAATGTTAGAGTGTCTGTTCTCTTGTACTTAAGTCGGCACTGTGCCTTTTGTATTAATTTCGGATGCAATTTCTATGTTTCATCGTCAATAAGAAGGTCCAAGGGATACAGTAAACCTGAAGTGAAGCATCGGAATCTATAACTGGACTCACAGGAGAGGTTCAAATAATAGAAAGTTAGAGTGTATGTCTTCTTGTACTTAAGTCGGCATTGTGCCTTTTGTATTACATTCGGATGGAATTTCTGTGTTTCATCGTCAATAAGAAGGTCCAAGGGATACAGAAAAGCTGAAGTGAAGCATCGGAATCAAAAACTGGAAACACAGGAGAGGTTCAAATCGAAGAAAGTAATAGTGTCAGTCCTCTTGTACTTAAGTCGGCATTGTGCCTTTTGTGTTACATTCGGATGCAATTTCGGTGTTTCATCGTCAATAAGAAGGTCCAAGGGATACAGTAAACCTGAAGTGAAGCATCGGAAATTAAAACTGGACTCACAGGAGAGGTTCAAATCAAAGAATGTTAGAGTGTCAGTCCTCTTGTACTTAGGTCGGCATTGTGCCTTTTGTATGAAATTCGGATGTAATTTTTGTGTTTCATCGTTTATAAGAAGGTCCAAGGGATACAGTAAAACTGAAGTGAAGCATCGGAATCTAAAACTGGACTCACAGGAGATGTTCAAATCATAAAAAAGTTAGAGTGTCAGTCCTCTTGTACTTAATTCGGCATTGTGCCTTTTCTATTAAATTCGTATGCAATTTCTGTGTTTCATCGTCAATAATAAGGTCCAAGGGATACAGTAAACCTGAAGTGAAGCCTCGACATCTAAAACTGGACTCACAGGAGAGGTTCAAATCATAGAAAATTAGAGTGTCTGTCATCTTGTCCTGAAGTCGGCATTGTGCCTTTTGTATTAAAATCGGATGTAATTTCTATGCTTCATCGTCAATAAGTAGGTCCAAGGGATACAGTAAACCTGAAGTGAAGCATCGGAATCTAAAACTGGACTCACAAGAGAGGTTCGAATCATAGACACTTAGACTGTCAGTCCTCTTGTACTTAAGTCGGCATTGTCCCTTTTGTATTAAATTCGGATGCAATTTCTGTGTTTCATCGTCAATAAGAAGGTCCAAGGGATACAGTAAACCTGAAGTGAAGCATCGGAATCTAAAACTGGCCTCACAGGAGTGGTTCAAATCATAGAATGTTAGAGTGTCTGTTCTCTTGTACTGAAGTCGGCATTGTGCCTTTTGTATTAATTTCGGATGCAATTTCTGTGTTTCATCGTCAATAAGAAGGTCCAAGGGACACAGTAAACCTGAAGTGAAGCATCGGAATCTAAAACTGGACTTACAGGTGAGGTTCAAATCATAGAAAGTTAGAGTGTCGGTCCTCTTGTACTTAAGTCGGCATTGTGCATTTTGTATTATATTCGGATGCAATTTCTGTGTTTTATCGTCAATAAGAAGGTCCAAGGGATACAGTAAACCTGAAGTGAAGCATCGGAATCTAAAACTGGACTCACAGGAGAGGTTCAAATAATAGAAAGTTAGAGTGTATGTCTTCTTGTACGTAAGTCGGCATTGTGCCTTTTGTATTACATTCGGATGCAATTTCTGTGTTTCATCGTCAATAAGAAGGTCCAAGGGATACAGAAAACCTGAAGTGAAGCATCGGAATCAAAAACTGGAATCACAGGAGAGGTTCAAATAAAAGAAAGTAAGAGTGTCAGTCCTCTTGTACTTAAGTCGGCATTGTGCCTTTTGTATTAAACTCGTATGCAATTTCTGTGTTTCACCATCAATAACAAGGTCCAAGGGATACAGTAAACCTGAAGTGAAGCATCGAAATCGAAAACTGGACTCACAGGAGAGGTTCAAGTCATAGAAAGTTAGAGTGTCAGTCCTCTTGTACTTAAGTCGGCATTGTGCCTTTTGTATTACATTCGGATGCAATTTCTGTGTTTCATCGTCAATAAGAAGGTCCAAGGGATACAGTAAACCTGAAGTGAAGCATCGGAATCTAAAACTGGACTCACAGGAGTGGTTCAAATCATAGAAAGTTAGAGTGTCAGTCCTCTTGTACTTAAGTCGGCATTGTGCCTGTTGTATTAAATTGGGATGCAATTTCTGTGTTTCATCGTCAATAAGAAGGTCCAAGGGATGCAGTAAACCAGAAGTGAAGCATCGGAATCTAAAACTGTACTCGCAGGAGAGGTTCATATCATAGAAAGTAAGAGTGTCAGTCCTCTTGTACTTAAGTCGGCATTGTGCCTTTTGTAATAAATTCGGATGCAATTTCTGTGTTTCATCGTCAATAAGAAGGTCCAAGGTATACAGTAAACCTGAAGTGAAGCATCGGAATCTAAAACTGGACTCACAGGTGAGGTTCAAATCATAGAAAGTTAGAGTGTCAGTCCTCTTGTACTTAAGTCGGCATTGTGCCTTTTGTATTAAATTCGGATGCAATTTCTGTGTTTCGGAGTCAATAAGAAGGTCCAAGGGATACAGTAAACCTGAAGTGAAGCATCGGAATCTAAAACTGGAGTCACATTAGAGGTTCATATCATAGAAAGTTGGAGTGTCAGTCCTCTTGTACTTAAGTCGGCATTGTGCCTTTTGTATTAAATTCGGATGCAATTTCTGTGTTTCATCGTCAATAAGAAGGTCCAAGGTATACAGTAAACCTGAAGTCAAGCATCGGAATCTAAAACTGGACTCACAGGTGAGGTTCAAATCATAGAAAGTTAAAGTGTCAGTCCTCTTGTACTTAAGTCGGCATTGTTCCTTTTGTATTAAAATCGGATGCAATTTCTGTGCTTCATCGTCAATAAGAAGGTCCAAGGGGTACAGTTAACCTGAAGTGAAGCATCGGAATCTAAAACTGGACTCACAGGTGAGGTTCAAATCATAGAAAATTAGAGTGTCAGTCCTCTTGTACTTTAGTCGGCATTGTGCCTTTTGTATTAAGTTCGGATGCAATTTCTGTGTTTCATCGTCAATAACAAGGTCCAAGGGATACAGTAAACTTGAAGTGAGGCATCGGAATCTAAAACTGGATTCACAGTAGAGGTTCGAATCGTAGGAAGTTAGTGTGTCAGTCCTCTTGTACTTAAGCCGGCATTGTGCCTTTTGTACTAAATTCGGATGCAATTTCTGTGTTTCATCGTCAATAAGAAGGTCAAAGGTATACTGTAAACCTGAAGGGAAGCATCGGAATCTAAAACTGGACTCACAGGTGAGGTGCAAATGATAGAAAGGTAGAGTGTCAGTCCTCTTGTACTTCAGTCGGCATTGTGCCTTTTGTATTAAATTCGGATGAAATATCTGCGTTTCATCGTCAATAAGAAGGTCCAAGGTATACAGTAAACCTGAAGTGAGGCATCGGAGTCTAAAACTGGACTCACAGGAGAGGTTCAAATCATAGAAACTTAGAGTGTCAGTCCTCTTGTACTTAAGTCGGCATTGTGCCTCATGTATTAAATTCGGATGCAATTTCTGTGTTTCATCGTCAATAAGAAGGTCCAAGGGATGCAGTAAACCTGAAGTGAAGCATCGGAATATAAAACTGTACTCATAGGAGAGGTTCATATCATAGAAAGTTAGAGTGTCAGTCCTCTTGTAATTAAGTCGGCATTGTTCCTTTTGTGTTTAATTCGGATGCAATTTCTGTGCTTCATCGTCAATAAGAGGGTCCAAGGGGTACAGTATACCTGAAGTGAAGCATCAGAATCTAAAACTGGACTCACAGGTGAGGTTCAAATCATAGAAAATTAGAGTGTGAGTCCTCTTGTACTTTAGTCGGCATTGTGCCTTTTGTATTAAATTCAGATGCAATTTCTGTGTTTCATCGTCAATAAGAAGGTCCAAGGGGTACAGTAAACCTGAAGTGAAGCATCGGATTCTAAAACTGGACTCACAGGTGAGGTTCAAAACATAGAAAATTAGAGTGTCAGTCCTCTTGTACTTTAGTCGGCATTGTGCCTTTTGTATTAAATTCGGATGCAATTTCTGTGTTTCATCGTCAATAAGAAGGTCCAAGGGATACAGTAAACCTGAAGAGAAGCATCGGAATCTAAAACTGGAGTCACAGGAGAGGTTCATATCATAGAAAGTTAGAGTGTCAGTCCTCTTGTACTTAAGTCGACATTGTGCCTTTTGTATTAAATTCGTATGCAATTTCTGTGTTTCATCGTCAATAAGAAGGTCAAAGGTATACAGTAAACCTGAAGTGAAGCAACGGAATCTAAAACTGGACTCACAGGTGAGGTTCAAATGATAGAAATTTAGAGTGTCAGTCCTCTTGTACTTCAGTCGGCATTGTGCCTTTTGTATTAAATTCGGATGCAATTTCTGTGTTTCATCGTCAATAAGAAGGTCCAAGGTAAACAGTAAACCTGATTTGAAGCATCGGAATCTAAAACTGGACTCACAGGTGAGGTTCAAATCATAGAAAGTTAGAGTGTCAGTCCTCTTGTACTTAAGTCGGCATTGAGCCTATTGTATTAAATTCGGATGCAATTTCTGTGTTTCAGCGTCAATAAGAATGTCCAAGGGATACAGTAAACCTGAAGTGAAGCATCGGAATCGAAAACTGGAGTCACAGGAGAGGTTCAAGTCATAGAAAGTTAGAGTGTCAGTCCTCTTGTACTTAAGTCGGCATTGTGCCTTTTGTAATTAATTCGGATGCAATTTCTGTGTTTCATCGTCAATAAGAAGGTCCAAGGTATACAGTAAACCTGAAGTGAAGCATCGGAATCTAAAACTGGACTCACAGGTGAGGTTCAAATCATAGAAAGTAAGAGTGTCAGTACTCTTGTACTTAAGTCGGCATTGTAACTTTTGTAATAAATTCGGATGCAATTTCTGTGTTTCATCGTCAATAAGAAGGTCCTAGGTTTACAGTAAACCTGAAGTGAACCATCGGAATCTAAAACTGGACTCACAGGTGAGGTTCAAACCATAGAAAGTTAGAGTGTCAGTCCTCTTGTACTTAAGTTGGCATTGTGCCTATTGTATTAAATTCGGATGCAATTTCTGTGTTCCATCGTCAATAAGAAGGTCCAAGGGATACAGTAAACCTGAAGTGAAGCATCGGAATCTAAAACTGGACTCACAGGAGAGGTTCAAATCATAGAAAGTTACAGTGTCAGTCCTCTTGTACTTAAGTCGGCATTGTGCCTTTTGTATTAAATTCGGATGCAATTTCTGTGTTTCATCGTCAATAAGATGGTCCAAGGGATACAGTAAAATTGAAGTGAGGCATCGGAATCTAAAACTGGATTAACAGGAGAGGTTCGAACCATAGAAAGTTAGAGTGTCAGTCCTCTTGTACTTAAGCCGGCATTGTGCCTTTTGTATTAAATTCGGATGCATTTTTTTGTGTTTCATCGTCAATAAGAAGGTCCAAGAGATACAGTAAACCTGAAGTGAAGCATCGGAATCTAAAACTGGACTCACAGGAGAGGTTCAAATCATAGAAAGTTAGAGTGTCAGTCCTCTTGTACTTAATTCGGCATTGTGCCTTTTGTATTAACTTCGGATGCAATTTCTGTGTTTCATCGTCAATAAGAAGGTCCAAGGGATACAGTAAACCTGAAGTGAAGCATCGGAATCTATAACTGGCCTCACAGGAGTGGTTCAAATCATAGAAAGTTAGAGTGTCAGTCCTCTTGTACTTAAGTCGGCACTGTGCCTTTTGTTTTAAATTCGTATGCAATTTCTGTGTTTCATTGTCAATAAGAAGGTCCAAGGGATTCAGTAAACCTGAAGTGAAGCATCGGAAACTAAAACCTGGGTCACAGGAGAAGTTCAAATCATAGAAAGTTAGAGTGTCAGTCCACTTGTATTTAAGTCGGCATTGTGCCTTTTGAATTAATTTCGGATGCAATTTCTGTGTTTCATCGTCAATAAGAAGGTCTAAGGGATACAGTAAACCTGAAGTGAAGCCTCGGCAACAAAAACTGGTCTCACAGGAGAGGTTCAAATCATAGAAAGTTAGAGTGTCAGTCCTCTTGTACTTAAGTCGGCATTGTGCCTTTTGTATTAAATTCGGATGCAATTTCTGTGTTTCCTCGTCAATAAGATGGTCCAAGGGATACAGTAAACCTGAAGTGAACCCTCGGCAACTAAAACTGGACTCACAGGAGAGGTTCAAATCATAGAAAATTAGAGTGTCGATCCTCTTGTACTTAAGTCGGCATTGTGCCTTTTGTATTAAAATGAGATGCAATTTCTGTGCTTCATCGTCATAAGAAGGTCCAAAGGATACAGTAAACCTGAAGTGAAGCATCGGAATCGAAAACTGGACTCACAGGAGAGGTTCAAATCAGAGAAACTTAGAGTGTCAGTCCTCTTGTACTTAGGTCGGCATTGTGCCTTTTGTAAAAATTCGGATGCAATTTCTGTGTTTCATCGTCAATAAGAAGGTCCAAGGGATACAGTAAACCTGAAGTGAAGCATCGTAATCTAAAACTGGACTCACAGGAGAGGTTCACATCATAGAAAATTTGAGTGTCAGTCCTCTTGTACTTAGGTCGGCATTGTGCCTTTTGTATTAAATTCGGATTCAATTTCAATGTGTTTCATCGTCAATAAGGAAGTCCAAGGGATACAGTAAAACTGAAGTGAAGCATTGGAATCTGAAAACTGGCCTCACAGGAGTGGTTCAAATCATAGAAAGTTAGAGTGTCAATCCTCTTGTACTTAAGTCGGCAATTTGATTTTGTATTAATTTCGGATGCAATTTCTGTGTTTCATCGTCAATAAGAAGGTCCAAGGGATACAGTAAACCTGAAGTGAAGCCTCGGCAACAAAAACTGGACTCACAGGAGAGGTTCAAATCATAGAAACTTAGAGTGTCAGTCCTCTTGTACTTAAGTCAGCATTATGCCTTTTGTATTAAATTCGGACGCAATTTCTGTGTTTCATCGTCAATAAGAAGGTCCAAGGGATACAGTAATTCTGAAGTGAATCATCGGAATCTAAAACTGGACTCACAGGAGAGGTTCAAATCATAGAAAGTAAGAGTGTCAGTCCTCTTGTACTTAAGTCGGCATTGTGCATTTTGTATTAAATTCGGATGCAATTTCTGTGCTACATTGTCAATAAGAAGGTCCAAGGGATACAGTAAACCTGAAGTGAAGCATCGGAATCTAAAACTGGACTCACAGGTGAGGTTCAAATCATAGAAAGTTAGAGTGTCAGTCCTCTTGTACTTAAGTCGGCATTGAGCCTATTGTATTAAATTCGGATGCAATTTCTGTGTTTCAGCGTCAATAAGAATGTCCAAGGGATACAGTAAACCTGAAGTGAAGCATCGGAATCGAAAACTGGAGTCACAGGAGAGGTTCAAGTCATAGAAAGTTAGAGTGTCAGTCCTCTTGTACTTAAGTCGGCATTGTGCCTTTTGTAATTAATTCGGATGCAATTTCTGTGTTTCATCGTCAATAAGAAGGTCCAAGGTATACAGTAAACCTGAAGTGAAGCATCGGAATCTAAAACTGGACTCACAGGTGAGGTTCAAATCATAGAAAGTAAGAGTGTCAGTACTCTTGTACTTAAGTCGGCATTGTAACTTTTGTAATAAATTCGGATGCAATTTCTGTGTTTCATCGTCAATAAGAAGGTCCTAGGTTTACAGTAAACCTGAAGTGAACCATCGGAATCTAAAACTGGACTCACAGGTGAGGTTCAAACCATAGAAAGTTAGAGTGTCAGTCCTCTTGTACTTAAGTTGGCATTGTGCCTATTGTATTAAATTCGGATGCAATTTCTGTGTTCCATCGTCAATAAGAAGGTCCAAGGGATACAGTAAACCTGAAGTGAAGCATCGGAATCTAAAACTGGACTCACAGGAGAGGTTCAAATCATAGAAAGTTACAGTGTCAGTCCTCTTGTACTTAAGTCGGCATTGTGCCTTTTGTATTAAATTCGGATGCAATTTCTGTGTTTCATCGTCAATAAGATGGTCCAAGGGATACAGTAAAATTGAAGTGAGGCATCGGAATCTAAAACTGGATTAACAGGAGAGGTTCGAACCATAGAAAGTTAGAGTGTCAGTCCTCTTGTACTTAAGCCGGCATTGTGCCTTTTGTATTAAATTCGGATGCATTTTTTTGTGTTTCATCGTCAATAAGAAGGTCCAAGAGATACAGTAAACCTGAAGTGAAGCATCGGAATCTAAAACTGGACTCACAGGAGAGGTTCAAATCATAGAAAGTTAGAGTGTCAGTCCTCTTGTACTTAATTCGGCATTGTGCCTTTTGTATTAACTTCGGATGCAATTTCTGTGTTTCATCGTCAATAAGAAGGTCCAAGGGATACAGTAAACCTGAAGTGAAGCATCGGAATCTATAACTGGCCTCACAGGAGTGGTTCAAATCATAGAAAGTTAGAGTGTCAGTCCTCTTGTACTTAAGTCGGCACTGTGCCTTTTGTTTTAAATTCGTATGCAATTTCTGTGTTTCATTGTCAATAAGAAGGTCCAAGGGATTCAGTAAACCTGAAGTGAAGCATCGGAAACTAAAACCTGGGTCACAGGAGAGGTTCAAATCATAGAAAGTTAGAGTGTCAGTCCACTTGTATTTAAGTCGGCATTGTGCCTTTTGAATTAATTTCGGATGCAATTTCTGTGTTTCATCGTCAATAAGAAGGTCTAAGGGATACAGTAAACCTGAAGTGAAGCCTCGGCAACAAAAACTGGTCTCGCAGGAGAGGTTCAAATCATAGAAAGTTAGAGTGTCAGTCCTCTTGTACTTAAGTCGGCATTGTGCCTTTTGTATTAAATTCGGATGCAATTTCTGTGTTTCCTCGTCAATAAGATGGTCCAAGGGATACAGTAAACCTGAAGTGAACCCTCGGCAACTAAAACTGGACTCACAGGAGAGGTTCAAATCATAGAAAATTAGAGTGTCGATCCTCTTGTACTTAAGTCGGCATTGTGCCTTTTGTATTAAAATGAGATGCAATTTCTGTGCTTCATCGTCATAAGAAGGTCCAAAGGATACAGTAAACCTGAAGTGAAGCATCGGAATCGAAAACTGGACTCACAGGAGAGGTTCAAATCAGAGAAACTTAGAGTGTCAGTCCTCTTGTACTTAGGTCGGCATTGTGCCTTTTGTAAAAATTCGGATGCAATTTCTGTGTTTCATCGTCAATAAGAAGGTCCAAGGGATACAGTAAACCTGAAGTGAAGCATCGTAATCTAAAACTGGACTCACAGGAGAGGTTCACATCATAGAAAATTTGAGTGTCAGTCCTCTTGTACTTAGGTCGGCATTGTGCCTTTTGTATTAAATTCGGATTCAATTTCAATGTGTTTCATCGTCAATAAGGAAGTCCAAGGGATACAGTAAAACTGAAGTGAAGCATTGGAATCTGAAAACTGGCCTCACAGGAGTGGTTCAAATCATAGAAAGTTAGAGTGTCAATCCTCTTGTACTTAAGTCGGCAATTTGATTTTGTATTAATTTCGGATGCAATTTCTGTGTTTCATCGTCAATAAGAAGGTCCAAGGGATACAGTAAACCTGAAGTGAAGCCTCGGCAACAAAAACTGGACTCACAGGAGAGGTTCAAATCATAGAAACTTAGAGTGTCAGTCCTCTTGTACTTAAGTCAGCATTATGCCTTTTGTATTAAATTCGGACGCAATTTCTGTGTTTCATCGTCAATAAGAAGGTCCAAGGGATACAGTAATTCTGAAGTGAATCATCGGAATCTAAAACTGGACTCACAGGAGAGGTTCAAATCATAGAAAGTAAGAGTGTCAGTCCTCTTGTACTTAAGTCGGCATTGTGCATTTTGTATTAAATTCGGATGCAATTTCTGTGCTACATTGTCAATAAGAAGGTCCAAGGGATACAGTAAACCTGAAGTGAAGCATCGGAATCTAAAACTGGACTCACAGGTGAGGTTCAAATCATAGAAAGTTAGAGTGTCTGTCCTCTTGTACTTAAGTCGGCAATGTGCATTTTGTATTAAATTCGGATGCAATTTCTGAGTTTCATCGTCAATAAGAAGGTCCAAGGGATACAGTAAACCTGAAGTGAAGCATCGGAATCTAAAACTGGACTCACAGGAGAGGTTCAAATAATAGAAAAATAGAGTGTCAGTCCTCTTGTACTTAAGTCGGCATTGTGCCTTTTGTATTACATTCGGATGCAATTTCTATGTTTCATCGTCAATAAGACTGTCCAAGGGATACAGTAAACCTGAAGTGAAGCATCGGAATCTAAAACTGGACTCAAAGGAGTGGTTCAAATCATAGAAAGTTAGAGTGTCAGTCCTCTTGTACTTAAGTCGGCACTGTGCCTTTTGTTTTAAATTCGTATGCAATTTCCGTGTTTCATTTCAAAAAGAAGGTCCAAGGGATTCAGTAAACCTGAAGTGAAGCATCGGAAACTAAAACCTGAGTCACAGGAGAGGTTCAAATCATAGAAACTTAGAGTGTCAGTCCTCTTGTATTTAAGTCGGCATTGTGCCTTTTGTATTAATTTCGGATGCAATTTCTGTGTTTCGTCGTCAATAAGAAGGTCTAAGGGATACAGTAAACCTGAAGTGAAGCCTCGGCAACAAACACTGGACTCACAGGTGAGGTTCAAATCATAGAAAGTTAGAGTGTCAGTCCTCTTGTACTTAAGTCGGCATTGTGCCTTTTGTATTAAATTCGGATGCAATTTCTGTGTTTCATCGTCAATAAGAAGGTCCAAGGGATACAGTAAACCTGAAGTGAACCCTCAGCATCTAAAACTGGACTCACAGGAGAGGTTCAAATCATAGAAAATTAGAGTGTCAATCCTCTTGTACTTAAGTCGGCATTGTGCCTTTTGTATTAAAATCAGATGCAATTTCTAAGCTTCATCGTCAATAAGAAGGTCCAAGGGATACAGTAAACCTGAAGTGAAGCATCGGAATCTAAAACTGGACTCACAGGAGAGGTTCAAATCAGAGAAACTTAGAGTGTCAGTCCTCTTGTACTTAAGTCGGCATTGGGCCTTTTGTAAAAATTCGGATGCAATTTCTGTGTTTCATCGTCAATAAGAAGGTCCAAGGGATACAGTAAACCTGAAGTGAAGCATCGTAATCTAAAACTGGACTCACAGGAGAGGTTCACATCATAGAAAATTTGAGTGTCAGTCCTCTTGTACTTAAGTCGGCATTGTGCCTTTTGTATTAAAATCAGATGCAATTTCTGTGCTTCATCGTCAATAAGAAGGTCCAAGGGATACAGTAAACCTGAAGTGAAGCATCGGAATCTAAAACTGGACTCACAGGAGAGGTTCAAATCAGAGAAACTTGGAGTGTCAGTCCTCTTGTACTTAAGTCGGCATTGGGCCTTTTGTAAAAATTCCGATGCAATTTCTGTGTTTCATCGTCAATAAGAAGGTCCAAGGGATACAGTAAACCTGAAGTGAAGCATCGTAATCTAAAACTGGACTCACAGGAGAGGTTCACATCATAGAAAATTTGAGTGTCAGTCCTCTTGTACTTAAGTCGGCATTGTGCCTTTTGTATTAAATTCGGATGCAATTTCAATGTGTTTCATCGTCAATAAGGAAGTCCAAGGGATACAGTAAAACTGAAGTGAAGCATTGGAATCTAAAACTGGCCTCACAGGAGTGGTTCAAATCATAGAAAGTTAGAGTGTCAATCCTCCTGTACTTAAGTCGGCAATTTGATTTTGTATTAATTTCGGATGCAATTTCTGTGTTTCATCGTCAATAGGAAGGTCCTAGTATAAAGGCACATTTGCATGCCGAGCGTGAGTTTCCTCGGAAACGCGGGATATTAATTAAATAAATAATCAGTGACAAATAAATAAAGCCTATGGCACACAACTGCAGCGCTGTGTCGCTGATAAAACAAAAGTACATTTTCGTTAGTCGTATGTTTGATTAAAAAAAAACAAAGAGCTCTCGTTGAAGTGGTGCGAGAAGCACGTATTTTAGTTTATTGTCTGGCACACCGCCATATTTCATGATATAGAAAATTACTGCGAGTTGCAACCATACTAGGCACTCGATTCTGTAAAGAATTTATATTTATAAAAGTAAGTAGGATTATGAACTGTAGGCTTATTCATTGAATATATCTGATTTAACTAACTGTGTAATTTTTTGTTTAGTAGACAATCACCTCTGTACGACGTTTTGGCATGGCTGGCAAATTATTGTAATATTGAGATTTAGTTTATGAGTCCGCACCTACCGCAGCAGTCTTTGGAAACGATTTAATTACGAAGTCCGATTATTTCAGTTTTATTTCACGGTCAACTACGAGTAACATTGCCTTTACGAAAAAGCCATTGTCAAGCGTCTGATACCGAATAATCAATACCTGACGACTCATAGGAGAGCCAATCAGACAGATAAAAATAATTAATATTATATTTTATTTTATTTTATTTTATTTATTTTATATTGGCGACTGCGTGTCGGACTTGTTATTTTGTCATTTGTTACATTGTTCTCTTTGTTTCATGTGAAAAATCAACCTTCTGGTCCTGGACTTGACTATATGAGAAATAAAAAAATCAGAAGATATTTGCCAATTATAAAATTTTGCGGGAAGACGCAAAGAAGCTTCCAGCAAAATAAGGTAAGACGCAGCATCTTTGCATTAGCAGGCTTGACCAGACGCATAATTCAGTGTATTAGCTCTTCAGTAGATTCTGTAGTATTTCTTTTCCGCATAACAGTTTCAGTGATAAATTCCATTCTCAGTATTTTTCCTTAAACAATAACGTATGCAACAATACCAATACACGAGTGTACAATATGGCCGACTTCTGTACGATATCATGTAACATGGCCAGCAGCCATTACCAATAATCTCAAATTCAGTTTATATTTTTAAATTAACAGACAGCCATTGTTGCTACGACCGATTCATGCTCAACTGCATTTTATTTTAAAACCAGTGTCAAACATTAATTTCTTGAAATATATAGCACGTGTGGCATGGTAATAACTAGAAAACAATACGCAAAAATGGAACAGCAAAGACGTACTATTCAGACGCAATCCGACTCGGACGAGAGACAAATGTTAGAAAATGACTTTACGACAGCAACCGGTAGTGACGATACATCAAATATTGACGCAAGTGTCAACGGAAATTTTGACAATAGGCCGTCCACCACAAAAATTTCAAAGTCTCAGTCAGAGCCCATGTTAATACATGACGTCACGTCTAATGACGCGGCGGGGGCAGAGACCTTGCAAACAGTAAACATTGCCAACATGTTACAAATGCTAATGAAACAAAACGCAGAAAATATGGCAACCTTAAGGATGCAGAACGCGGAAAACATGGCAACCTTAAAGACACAAAATGAACAGTTAAAGACACAATATGACGAAATTAAATCTGATCTCATAACAATCAAGGCATGTAATGACACTTTGTGTAAACGTGTGGAACTTATAGACGCCACACTGACCGAACAGATGACTGAACTCAGTACGAAATTTTCCAAGCTTAATACGAGACAAGAAAAGACTACAAATGACGTAGCACTTTTACAGAAACAATTAAAAAACCTTAATGTCACGTGTGAAGCTCTTACTGAACAAATTCAAACATATCCTTCAGTACACGACAACCTTGAAAAACGAATTACTGACGTGCAGAATAAATTTGACGATGTTGAACAACACCTGACTGACATCTTACAATCTGATGCCACAGCTCATTTTCAAAATATTAATAAAGAATTTCATGATTGGGTAGAGAACAAAGACAAACATTTTGATAGATGCATACGTGAAAATTTACCAACAATTGTGCACGACTCCGTAGCGGAATACATCACTAATAACAAACAGCTGATTAGTGACGCAGTACAATCCGTCACTGCACCCATGAGACAATTCACCGATCAACCACAGTCTGAATGTAACGAAAATATCAGTCAAAATGTACAGTTCAGAAACCAATATACATTCGAGTATGACGCACACATACCGCACACCACAAACACACAAGAACAAAACACACCACGACTACAACACATACCACGACGTGCAACCACAAACACAAGCTATTATCATGGTAAACCACAGCAACATTATCGTAATTACTCGCCAGCTGAGCATTGCAGTAATTACAGTGGAACAAATCCATATCATAATGCAAAGGAAGAAGAAAGCTTAATAAAACACAGGCAATTTCAGGCTTTTATCCCAGAGAAACGAACCATTCATCCGGTGATTTTTCTTAAATCTTTTAGTAACGCATTTCCACACACTTGGAGTGACCGGAAAAAGATTTCATATATTGTCGGTTACATCCAAGGCGATGCAGCTGTCTGGGCATACAGTCAAGCTGACGTATGTACCACGTACAGTGAGTTTGAGCGTGCCTTTCTGAACAAATTCTGGTCGCAATCCGTCCAGGAGCGACTCAGAAGACAAATTTTAGAACCTGAAACTTTTAACAGTAAAAATGGTAACTTACGCAGATATTTTGAAAAATACTTGAACATGGGACATTTTTTAGACGAACCAGTCGCAACACGTGATATACTCCGAGCGTTGAAGGCCAAATTGCCTTTCAACATTAAGGAAAAACTTCTACATATCCCGGATGACGATTCAGATTATTTTTTAACAGCTTTAGATTCGGTTGACATGTTACTTGAAGATCAGCGCTTCGCGCGGCAAAACAGCAGCCACAATGTTTACACTAGTGGTATGCAAAACATGCAGGCTTGCCAACACAATTCTGGCGCGCCCACAGTTGGATACGCGGTACAACAAAAACAGCAAACTCACATGCCGTCTCAGTACGGAAATCAAAATCAACACGCGTATTCCAATACGAACAATAGTTACAACAGTAATAACATTTCATGCGGCAATCCATACAAAAGGCACCGCGGTAATAACTGCAACGGTAACAACGGATACAAAGGTAATAACAAAAACACAAACAGAAATAGAAATAATAATAACTACGAGCCAAGACAGCATCAAGGTTGGACTCGTAACGATCAGTACTTTCATTCAAACTCTGCTTTACCACAGCAGCCACCAGGTCAAAATTGGAGCATACCTTACGACCGACAGGTAAGTTATAATGCGCAACAGCAACAACAACCGCAAAAGTTTGGAGATCATAATAGGCAATATCCGAATGTGAATATAATAGAAATGACACCTGATGCACAACCTCAATCTGTGTCAGTACCTAGTACAAATGATAATCCAACAAACTAGAAACAGTCACTACTTTGCCCCAGGTCGTGGCTGAAGAATCCTTGGGGGGCGGCTTCAATGTTAATCAGTTATTTGACACCACACTTGAACAACAGAATAATGATATGCCGAGTAATTCTAAACAAAAACTACCTGTTTTATTTATAAGATACAACCACAATAACAATATATCAGATGAACTTTTACAAGACAGTACACAATGTCGTTTAAACACAAATGAAATTGTTTTAGCATCCACTACTGGTGTAGTAGGTGGGATTCCAACTACTATTATCCTAGATACAGGTGCAGCTGTGAGCGTTTTATCTTTTAATTTTTATAAAAAGATGTGTGAATTGGAACCTGTGCCTGAGTTTCCTGCCCAAAACTGTAAAATAACTACTGCACTAGGTAATAAGTCATGTAGGGTTACGAAGCAAGTTTTTGTAAACGTTAAAATAGGTAATGGAACCGTACAATGGCCATTCCTGGTTGTACAAAACCTTGTGACAAATTGCATATTAGGAATAGATATTATGAGCGAGAAGGACTGCATTATAGACTTCTCCAAAGGTAAATGTATTTTAAATGATAAAGGCAGTGTAATTATTATTGATTTGGACAGGAGAACTCTAAAGCATGACAAACACTGTACAGGGTACAAGGTACAGTTAGTACTTGACAAAGACATTCAAGACATGCAAACACACTCATCTGACACAGAGCTAATGGACTTGAAAACATTGCTTGATCATAAGATAAGTGAAGCTACAGCTCTCAGTGTACATGAACGTATAAAACTACAGGAAGTGTTATCCAAATATTTACAAGTTTTTACCAAACGATTAGGTGTTATCAACACGTATGTGTACAAGATTGAAGTTAAGCCTCACAAGATCTTCTACCATAAGACATATAACGTACCGTTATCTCAACGACCTGCTGTGTGGCAAGAACTAAAACAAATTACAACATAGATTATAAGTAGTATAGAAATTTTCATTTCAGCGTTCCAGAGTCGCAGTTGAAGACAGAAGAACTTTTCTTTCAACGCCGCGGTTCCACCGAGAAGACTGAATATTAAAGTAAAATTTATGATTACGTAGCAGTGAATGATATATAAATTTTTCACGGAACATTTGTGACTGTAGGTACCACTGACTTGCTATGACACCTGACGAACCGACAGACGTCATCTGTGAAGCGATCTTTTACTTCGAGAAATAGATTAGACGCACATCTCTCAGCAAGAAAAGCATCTACCAGTAGTCAAGGCCACACAGACACACTACACACACGCACAAAACGCGAGGAATCGAACATTTTCTCTCTCTTACTATTTTGAATATTTATTGAGTAGTGAAAACGCCTGGTCTTGCCTACTGATGTAATGAATGTTGTGTCTAACCTATCTTAATTTCAGATGACATCACAAAAAAACATCGATAATATCCCAGCAAAACCGCTAAAGAGGATGTAAATATCTGCAATTCATGTAATCAAATATGACACAATGTAATAACCTATAGCTATGTAATGATGATGTAAACATGTTTATGTGCAACTGTATTATGTTTATGCTAAGAAAATATGTGACGTGTGTATGTATTATTACTTATGTTTTTTTTAAACTGATGTATAATGTAACTGTTACTGTGTGAAATTTGAACGATAACGAGTGCCAAAATGTGAAAAACTTTTTTTAAAAAAAAAAAAAAAAAAAATTGCGTAGTGAACCACTATTCACGGACATTAACGTACATTACTAAGTCTGCAACTACGCAGAAACCTATGTGAAAGAAACTGTTAATGACATTCATGATGCATCGTACCTTTGTTAACGCGATGAACGATTTCTTCGATGAGTAACCACGAACATTTAGGTGAGCTATATTTAAAAAAAAAAAAAAAAAAAAAAAAAAACTGAATATGTGAAGTGCATAATTCGTGCATCGTCTAGCGACATTACTACAGTACCCAACTTCAAGATGTTAACTGGATTAAATGGACACAAAGTGCCTGTCCAGAAAACAACACGACGGGTGGAAGAATTTTGGTTGGAACTTCAGGGAATGAAATGTTCTCGAAATGTGACGGACACGCTTACCTGGACTGTCCAAGGATCGACGCCAGCTATGTGCCGTCCGAGGTTCTGCAACCAAGCTTCCACGGAATATCGAAAACGAACTGCATATGGACTAATTACTCGACGGGTCACGTCTGATCTGTAATAAACAATGCTTTTTGTCACAACGAACTGCATCACAACGACTATAATGGAAATAGGAAATGGACATGCTTATGTATCAATCACGTTGTTATACAACGATGTTACTGTGATCAAAAAAAACTTTACCACGACGATACTAACCTGTAAAAAATTATTGTGCAGCAGATGAATATGAACTGTGATAACGACACCATGTGTATAGGTCAACGCACCTGAAAAATACGGACATTTTTCTTTGAAGCATTTCATTGCAATGCTATGTAACTAAGAACATTCAACAATCTAAAGTTGTATTGTATTATAACAAATATTGTAATTTTAAAACTAAGTTACCTGTCATAGAATGTAGTCTTCATATGTAATCTTGGTGGAATATTTTCTTTGTGCAACGACTAAGAAATGCGCGCGCACACGAACAATATGAACTGCAATACTGTGCCGCGTGATCTAAATTTACGAAATAACGGCAGTGCCGTAGTTACACAGACGCTTCTGCGCATGCGCGCACTCTGTTTTGCCAACATAAGAACTTTTTCGGCGCACGCGCGTCATTCAAATTTTGTGTATAATATACAGTATAATGTAAGTCATGTAAATAGTTGTAGATAACTTAGATTTTCTTGTGCCTTTAGGTGAATTGCTCGCCTGCAGGTGTGTCCTTTCGCCTCGCAATTCAGGGGGCAATATAAAGGCACATTTGCATGCCGAGCGTGAGTTTCCTCGGAAACGCGGGATATTAATTAAATAAATAATCAGTGACAAATAAATAAAGCCTATGGCACACAACTGCAGCGCTGTGTCGCTGATAAAACAAAAGTACATTTTCGTTAGTCGTATGTTTGATTAAAAAAAAACAAAGAGCTCTCGTTGAAGTGGTGCGAGAAGCACGTATTTTAGTTTATTGTCTGGCACACCGCCATATTTCATGATATAGAAAATTACTGCGAGTTGCAACCATACTAGGCACTCGATTCTGTAAAGAATTTATATTTATAAAAGTAAGTAGGATTATGAACTGTAGGCTTATTCATTGAATATATCTGATTTAACTAACTGTGTAATTTTTTGTTTAGTAGACAATCACCTCTGTACGACGTTTTGGCATGGCTGGCAAATTATTGTAATATTGAGATTTAGTTTATGAGTCCGCACCTACCGCAGCAGTCTTTGGAAACGATTTAATTACGAAGTCCGATTATTTCAGTTTTATTTCACGGTCAACTACGAGTAACATTGCCTTTACGAAAAAGCCATTGTCAAGCGTCTGATACCGAATAATCAATACCTGACGACTCATAGGAGAGCCAATCAGACAGATAAAAATAATTAATATTTTATTTTATTTTATTTTATTTTATTTATTTTATACTAGGTATACAGTAAACCTGAAGTGAAGCATCGGAATCTAAAACTGGACTCACAGGTGAGGTTCAAATCATAGAAAGTTAGAGTGTCAGTCCTCTTGTACTAAAGTTGGCATTGTGCCTATTGTATTAAATTCGGATGCAATTTCTGTGTTTCATCGTCAATAAGAAGGTCCAAGGGATACAGAAAACCTGAAGTGAAGCATCGGAATCTAAAACTGGACTCACAGGAGAGGTTCAAATCATAGAAATTTAGAGTGTCAGTCCTCTTGTACTTAAGTCGGCATTGTGCCTTTTGTATTAAATTCGGATGCAATTTCTGTGTTTCATCGTCAATAAGATGGTCCAAGGGATACAGTAAACCTGAAGTGAAGCATCGGAATCTAAAACTGGACTCACAGGAGAGGTTCAAATCATAGAAATTTAGAGTGTCAGTCCTCTTGTACTTAAGTCGGCATTGTGCCTTTTGTATTAAATTCGGATGCAATTTCTGTGTTTCATCGTCAATAAGAAGCTCCAAGGGACACAGTTAACCTGAAGTGAAGCATCGGAATCCAAAACTGGACTCACAGGTGAGGTTCATATCATAGAAAGTTAGAGTGTCAGTCCTCTTGTACTTAAGTCGGCACTGTGCCTTTTGTTTTAAATTCGTATGCAATTTCTGTGTTTCATTGTCAATAAGAAGGTCCAAGGGATTCAGTAAACCTGAAGTGAAGCATCGGAAACTAAAACCTGAGTCACAGGAGAGGTTCAAATCATAGAAACTTAGAGTGTCAGTCCTCTTGTATTTAAGTCGGCATTGTGCCTTTTGTATTAATTTCGCATGCAATTTCTGTGTTTCGTCGTCAATAAGAAGGTCTAAGGGATACAGTAAACCTGAAGTGAAGCCTCGGCAACAAAAACTGGACTCACAGGAGAGGTTCAAATCATAGAAAGTTAGAGTGTCAGTCCTCTTGTACTTAAGTCGGCATTGTGCCTTTTGTATTAAATTCGGATGCAATTTCTGTGTTTCATCGTCAATAAGAAGGTCCAAGGGATACAGTAAACCTGAAGTGAAGCTTCGTGATCTAAAACTGGACTCACAGGAGAGGTTCACATCATAGAAAATTTGAGTGTCAGTCCTCTTGTACTTAAGTCGGCATTGTGCCATTTGTATTAAATTCGGATGCAATTTCAATGTGTTTCATCGTCAATAAGGAAGTCCAAGGGATACAGTAAAACTGAAGTGAAGCACTGGAATCTAAAACTGTCCTCACAGGAGTGGTTCAAATCATAGAAAGTTAGAGTGTCAATCCTCTTGTACTTAAGTCGGCAATTTGATTTTGTATTAATTTCGGATGCAATTTCTGTGTTTCATCGTCAATAAGAAGGTCCAAGGGATACAGTAAACCTGAAGTGAAGCCTCGGCAACAAAAACTGGACTCACAGGAGAGGTTCAAATCATAGAAAGTTAGAGTGTCAGTCCTCTTGTACTTAAGTCAGCATTAGGCCTTTTGTATTAAATTCGGACGCAATTTCTGTGTTTCATCGCCAATAAGAAGGTCCAAGGGATACAGTAATTCTGAAGTGAAGCATCGGAATCTAAAACTGGACTCACAGGTGAGGTTCAAATCATAGAAAGTTAGAGTGTCAGTCCTCTTGTACTTAAGTGGGCATTGTGACTTTTGTATTAAATTCGGATGCAATTTCTGTGCTACATTCTCAATATGAAGGTCCAAGGGATACAGTAAACCTGAAGTGAAGCTTCGGAATCTAAAACTGGACTCACAGGTGAGGTTCAAATCATAGAAAGTTAGAGTGTCGGTCCTCTTGTACTTAAGTCGGCAATGTGCATTTTGTATTAAATTCGGATGCAATTTCTGTGTTTCATCGTCAATAAGAAGGTCCAAGGGATACAGTAAACCTGAAGTGAAGCATCGGAATCTAAAACTGGACTCACAGGAGAGGTTCAAATAATAGAAAGTCAGAGTGTCAGTCCTCTTGTACTTAAGTCGGCATTGTGCCTTTTGTATTAAATTCGGATGCAATTTCTATGTTTCATCGTCAATAAGACTGTCCAAGGGATACAGTAAACCTGAAGTGAAGCATCGGAATCTAAAACTGGACTCAAAGGAGTGGTTCAAATCATAGAAAGTTAGAGTGTCAGTCCTCTTGTACTTAAGTCGGCACTGTGCCTTTTGTTTTAAATTCGTATGCAATTTCTGTGTTTCATTGTCAATAAGAAGGTCCAAGGGATTCAGTAAACCTGAAGTGAAGCATCGGAAACTAAAACCTGAGTCACAGGAGAGGTTCAAATCATAGAAACTTAGAGTGTCAGTCCTCTTGTATTTAAGTCAGCATTGTGCCTTTTGTATTAATTTCGGATGCAATTTCTGTGTTTCGTCGTCAATAAGAAGGTCTAAGGGATACAGTAAATATGAAGTGAAGCCTCGGCAACAAACACTGGACTCACAGATGAGGTTCAAATCATAGAAAGTTAGAGTGTCAGTCCTCTTGTACTTAAGTCGGCATTGTGACTTTTGTATTAAATTCGGACGCAATTTCTGTGTTTCATCGTCAATAAGAAGGTCCAAGGGATACAGTAAACCTGAAGTGAACCCTCGGCATCTAAAACTGGACTCACAGGAGAGGTTCACATCATAGAAAATTTGAGTGTCAGTCCTCTTGTACTTAAGTCGGCATTGTGCCATTTGTATTAAATTCGGATGCAATTTCAATGTGTTTCATCGTCAATAAGGAAGTCCAAGGGATACAGTAAAACTGAAGTGAAGCATTGGAATCTAAAACTGTCCTCACAGGAGTGGTTCAAATCATAGAAAGTTAGAGTGTCAATCCTCTTGTACTTAAGTCGGCAATTTGATTTTGTATTAATTTCGGATGCAATTTCTGTGTTTCATCGTCAATAAGAAGGTCCAAGGGATACAGTAAACCTGAAGTGAAGCCTCGGCAACAAAAACTGGACTCACAGGAGAGGTTCAAATCATAGAAAGTTAGAGTGTCAGTCCTCTTGTACTTAAGTCAGCATTAGGCCTTTTGTATTAAATTCGGACGCAATTTCTGTGTTTCATCGCCAATAAGAAGGTCCAAGGGATACAGTAATTCTGAAGTGAAGCATCGGAATCTAAAACTGGACTCACAGGTGAGGTTCAAATCATAGAAAGTTAGAGTGTCAGTCCTCTTGTACTTAAGTGGGCATTGTGACTTTTGTATTAAATTCGGATGCAATTTCTGTGCTACATTCTCAATATGAAGGTCCAAGGGATACAGTAAACCTGAAGTGAAGCTTCGGAATCTAAAACTGGACTCACAGGTGAGGTTCAAATCATAGAAAGTTAGAGTGTCGGTCCTCTTGTACTTAAGTCGGCAATGTGCATTTTGTATTAAATTCGGATGCAATTTCTGTGTTTCATCGTCAATAAGAAGGTCCAAGGGATACAGTAAACCTGAAGTGAAGCATCGGAATCTAAAACTGGACTCACAGGAGAGGTTCAAATAATAGAAAGTCAGAGTGTCAGTCCTCTTGTACTTAAGTCGGCATTGTGCCTTTTGTATTAAATTCGGATGCAATTTCTATGTTTCATCGTCAATAAGACTGTCCAAGGGATACAGTAAACCTGAAGTGAAGCATCGGAATCTAAAACTGGACTCAAAGGAGTGGTTCAAATCATAGAAAGTTAGAGTGTCAGTCCTCTTGTACTTAAGTCGGCACTGTGCCTTTTGTTTTAAATTCGTATGCAATTTCTGTGTTTCATTGTCAATAAGAAGGTCCAAGGGATTCAGTAAACCTGAAGTGAAGCATCGGAAACTAAAACCTGAGTCACAGGAGAGGTTCAAATCATAGAAACTTAGAGTGTCAGTCCTCTTGTATTTAAGTCAGCATTGTGCCTTTTGTATTAATTTCGGATGCAATTTCTGTGTTTCGTCGTCAATAAGAAGGTCTAAGGGATACAGTAAACCTGAAGTGAAGCCTCGGCAACAAACACTGGACTCACAGGTGAGGTTCAAATCATAGAAAGTTAGAGTGTCAGTCCTCTTGTACTTAAGTCGGCATTGTGACTTTTGTATTAAATTCGGACGCAATTTCTGTGTTTCATCGTCAATAAGAAGGTCCAAGGGATACAGTAAACCTGAAGTGAACCCTCGGCATCTAAAACTGGACTCACAGGAGAGGTTCACATCATAGAAAATTTGAGTGTCAGTCCTCTTGTACTTAAGTCGGCATTGTGCCATTTGTATTAAATTCGGATGCAATTTCAATGTGTTTCATCGTCAATAAGGAAGTCCAAGGGATACAGTAAAACTGAAGTGAAGCATTGGAATCTAAAACTGTCCTCACAGGAGTGGTTCAAATCATAGAAAGTTAGAGTGTCAATCCTCTTGTACTTAAGTCGGCAATTTGATTTTGTATTAATTTCGGATGCAATTTCTGTGTTTCATCGTCAATAAGAAGGTCCAAGGGATACAGTAAACCTGAAGTGAAGCCTCGGCAACAAAAACTGGACTCACAGGAGAGGTTCAAATCATAGAAAGTTAGAGTGTCAGTCCTCTTGTACTTAAGTCAGCATTAGGCCTTTTGTATTAAATTCGGACGCAATTTCTGTGTTTCATCGCCAATAAGAAGGTCCAAGGGATACAGTAATTCTGAAGTGAAGCATCGGAATCTAAAACTGGACTCACAGGTGAGGTTCAAATCATAGAAAGTTAGAGTGTCAGTCCTCTTGTACTTAAGTGGGCATTGTGACTTTTGTATTAAATTCGGATGCAATTTCTGTGCTACATTCTCAATATGAAGGTCCAAGGGATACAGTAAACCTGAAGTGAAGCTTCGGAATCTAAAACTGGACTCACAGGTGAGGTTCAAGTCATAGAAAGTTAGAGTGTCGGTCCTCTTGTACTTAAGTCGGCAATGTGCATTTTGTATTAAATTCGGATGCAATTTCTGTGTTTCATCGTCAATAAGAAGGTCCAAGGGATACAGTAAACCTGAAGTGAAGCATCGGAATCTAAAACTGGACTCACAGGAGAGGTTCAAATAATAGAAAGTCAGAGTGTCAGTCCTCTTGTACTTAAGTCGGCATTGTGCCTTTTGTATTAAATTCGGATGCAATTTCTATGTTTCATCGTCAATAAGACTGTCCAAGGGATACAGTAAACCTGAAGTGAAGCATCGGAATCTAAAACTGGACTCAAAGGAGTGGTTCAAATCATAGAAAGTTAGAGTGTCAGTCCTCTTGTACTTAAGTCGGCACTGTGCCTTTTGTTTTAAATTCGTATGCAATTTCTGTGTTTCATTGTCAATAAGAAGGTCCAAGGGATTCAGTAAACCTGAAGTGAAGCATCGGAAACTAAAACCTGAGTCACAGGAGAGGTTCAAATCATAGAAACTTAGAGTGTCAGTCCTCTTGTATTTAAGTCAGCATTGTGCCTTTTGTATTAATTTCGGATGCAATTTCTGTGTTTCGTCGTCAATAAGAAGGTCTAAGGGATACAGTAAACCTGAAGTGAAGCCTCGGCAACAAACACTGGACTCACAGGTGAGGTTCAAATCATAGAAAGTTAGAGTGTCAGTCCTCTTGTACTTAAGTCGGCATTGTGACTTTTGTATTAAATTCGGACGCAATTTCTGTGTTTCATCGTCAATAAGAAGGTCCAAGGGATACAGTAAACCTGAAGTGAACCCTCGGCATCTAAAACTGGACTCACAGGAGAGGTTCAAATCATAGAAAATTAGAGTGTCAATCCTCTTGTACTTAAGTCGGCATTGTGCCTTTTGTATTATAATCAGATGCAATTTCAATGTGTTTCATCGTCAATAAGGAAGTCCAAGGGAAACAGTAAAACTGAAGTGAAGCATTGGAATCTAAAACTGGCCTCACAGGAGTGGTTCAAATCATAGAAAGTTAGAGTGTCAATCCTCTTGTACTTAAGTCGGCAATTTGATTTTGTATTAATTGCGGATGCAATTTCTGTGTTTCATCGTCAATAGGAAGGTCCTAGGTATACAGTAAACCTGAAGTGAAGCATCGGAATCTAAAACTGGACTCACAGGTGAGGTTCAAATCATAGAAAGTTAGAGTGTCAGTCCTCTTGTACTTAAGTTGGCATTGTGCCAATTGTATTAAATTCGGATGCAATTTCTGTGTTTCATCGTCAATAAGAAGGTCCAAGGGATACAGTAAACCTGAAGTGAAGCATCGGAATCTAAAACTGGACTCACAGGAGAGGTTCAAATCATAGAAATTTAGAGTGTCAGTCCTCTTGTACTTAACTCGGCATTGTGTGTTTTGTATTAAATTCGGATGCAATTTCTGTGTTTCATCGTCAATAAGATGGTCCAAGGGATACAGTAAACTTGAAGTGAGGCATCGGAATCTAAAACTGGATTAACAGGAGAGGTTCGAATCAAAGAAAGTTAGAGTGTCAATCCTCTTGTACTTAAGCCGGCATTGTGCCTTTTGTATTAAATTCGGATGCAATTTTTTGTGTTTCATCGTCAATAAGAAGGTCCAAGGGATACAGTAAACCTGAAGTGAAGCATTGGAATCTAAAACTGGCCTCACAGGAGTGGTTCAAATCATAGAAAATTAGAGTGTCAGTCCTCTTGTACTTAAGTCGGCATTGTGCCTTTTGTATTAATTTCGGATGCAATTTCTGTGTTTCATCGTCAATAAGAAGCTCCAAGGGACACAGTAAACCTGAAGTGAAGCATCGGAATCCAAAACTGGACTCACAGGTGTGGTTCAAATCATAGAAAGTTAGAGTGTCAGTCCTCTTGTACTTAAGTCGGCACTGTGCCTTTTGTTTTAAATTCGTATGCAATTTCTGTGTTTCATTGTCAATAAGAAGGTCCAAGGGATTCAGTAAACCTGAAGTGAAGCATCGGAAACTAAAACCTGAGTCACAGGAGAGGTTCAAATCATAGAAAGTTAGAGTGTCAGTCCTCTTGTACTTAAGTCGGCATTGTGCCTTTTGTATTAAATTCGGATGCAATTTCTGTGTTTCATCGTCAATAAGAAGGTCCAAGGGATACAGTAAACCTGAAGTGAAGCTTCGTGATCTAAAACTGGACTCACAGGAGAGGTTCACATCATAGAAAATTTGAGTGTCAGTCCTCTTGTACTTAAGTCGGCATTGTGCCATTTGTATTAAATTCGGATGCAATTTCAATGTGTTTCATCGCCAATAAGGAAGTCCAAGGGATACAGTAAAACTGAAGTGAAGCATTGGAATCTAAAACTGTCCTCACAGGAGTGGTTCAAATCATAGAAAGTTAGAGTGTCAATCCTCTTGTACTTAAGTCGGCAAATTGATTTTGTATTAATTTCGGATGCAATTTCTGTGTTTCATCGTCAATAAGAAGGTCCAAGGGATACAGTAAACCTGAAGTGAAGCCTCGGCAACAAAAACTGGACTCACAGGAGAGGTTCAAATCATAGAAAGTTAGAGTGTCAGTCCTCTTGTACTTAAGTCAGCATTAGGCCTTATGTATTAAATTCGGACGCAATTTCTGTGTTTCATCGCCAATAAGAAGGTCCAAGGGATACAGTAATTCTGAAGTGAAGCATCGGAATCTAAAACTGGACTCACAGGTGAGGTTCAAATCATAGAAAGTTAGAGTGTCAGTCCTCTTGTACTTAAGTGGGCATTGTGACTTTTGTATTAAATTCGGATGCAACTTCTGTGCTACATTCTCAATATGAAGGTCCAAGGGATACAGTAAACCTGAAGTGAAGCTTCGGAATCTAAAACTGGACTCACAGGTGAGGTTCAAATCATAGAAAGTTAGAGTGTCGGTCCTCTTGTACTTAAGTCGGCAATGTGCATTTTGTATTAAATTCGGATGCAATTTCTGTGTTTCATCGTCAATAAGAAGGTCCAAGGGATACAGTAAACCTGAAGTGAAGCATCGGAATCTAAAACTGGACACACAGGAGAGGTTCAAATAATAGAAAGTCAGGGTGTCAGTCCTCTTGTACTTAAGTCGGCATTGTGCCTTTTGTATTAAATTCGGATGCAATTTCTATGTTTCATCGTCAATAAGACTGTCCAAGGGATACAGTAAACCTGAAGTGAAGCATCGGAATCTAAAACTGGACTCAAAGGAGTGGTTCAAATCATAGAAAGTTAGAGTGTCAGTCCTCTTGTACTTAAGTCGGCACTGTGCCTTTTGTTTTAAATTCGTATGCAATTTCTGTGTTTCATTGTCAATAAGAAGGTCCAAGGGATTCAGTAAACCTGAAGTGAAGCATCGGAAACTAAAACCTGAGTCACAGGAGAGGTTCAAATCATAGAAACTTAGAGTGTCAGTCCTCTTGTATTTAAGTCAGCATTGTGCCTTTTGTATTAATTTCGGATGCAATTTCTGTGTTTCGTCGTCAATAAGAAGGTCTAAGGGATACAGTAAACCTGAAGTGAAGCCTCGGCAACAAACACTGGACTCACAGGTGAGGTTCAAATCATAGAAAGTTAGAGTGTCAGTCCTCTTGTACTTAAGTCGGCATTGTGACTTTTGTATTAAATTCGGACGCAATTTCTGTGTTTCATCGTCAATAAGAAGGTCCAAGGGATACAGTAAACCTGAAGTGAACCCTCGGCATCTAAAACTGGACTCACAGGAGAGGTTCAAATCATAGAAAATTAGAGTGTCAATCCTCTTGTACTTAAGTCGGCATTGTGCCTTTTGTATTATAATCAGATGCAATTTCAATGTGTTTCATCGTCAATAAGGAAGTCCAAGGGAAACAGTAAAACTGAAGTGAAGCATTGGAATCTAAAACTGGCCTCACAGGAGTGGTTCAAATCATAGAAAGTTAGAGTGTCAATCCTCTTGTACTTAAGTCGGCAATTTGATTTTGTATTAATTTCGGATGCAATTTCTGTGTTTCATCGTCAATAGGAAGGTCCTAGGTATACAGTAAACCTGAAGTGAAGCATCGGAATCTAAAACTGGACTCACAGGTGAGGTTCAAATCATAGAAAGTTAGAGTGTCAGTCCTCTTGTACTTAAGTTGGCATTGTGCCAATTGTATTAAATTCGGATGCAATTTCTGTGTTTCATCGTCAATAAGAAGCTCCAAGGGACACAGTAAACCTGAAGTGAAGCATCAGAATCTAAAACTGGACTCACAGGAGAGGTTCAAATCATAGAAATTTAGAGTGTCAGTCCTCTTGTACTTAACTCGGCATTGTGTGTTTTGTATTAAATTCGGATGCAATTTCTGTGTTTCATCGTCAATAAGATGGTCCAAGGGATACAGTAAACTTGAAGTGAGGCATCGGAATCTAAAACTGGATTAACAGGAGAGGTTCGAATCATAGAAAGTTAGAGTGTCAATCCTCTTGTACTTAAGCCGGCATTGTGCCTTTTGTATTAAATTCGGATGCAATTTTTTGTGTTTCATCGTCAATAAGAAGGTCCAAGGGATACAGTAAACCTGAAGTGAAGCATTGGAATCTAAAACTGGCCTCACAGGAGTGGTTCAAATCATAGAAAATTAGAGTGTCAGTCCTCTTGTACTTAAGTCGGCATTGTGCCTTTTGTATTAATTTCGGATGCAATTTCTGTGTTTCATCGTCAATAAGAAGCTCCAAGGGACACAGTAAACCTGAAGTGAAGCATCGGAATCCAAAACTGGACTCACAGGTGTGGTTCAAATCATAGAAAGTTAGAGTGTCAGTCCTCTTGTACTTAAGTCGGCACTGTGCCTTTTGTTTTAAATTCGTATGCAATTTCTGTGTTTCATTGTCAATAAGAAGGTCCAAGGGATTCAGTAAACCTGAAGTGAAGCATCGGAAACTAAAACCTGAGTCACAGGAGAGGTTCAAATCATAGAAAGTTAGAGTGTCAGTCCTCTTGTACTTAAGTCGGCATTGTGCCTTTTGTATTAAATTCGGATGCAATTTCTGTGTTTCATCGTCAATAAGAAGGTCCAAGGGATACAGTAAACCTGAAGTGAAGCTTCGTGATCTAAAACTGGACTCACAGGAGAGGTTCACATCATAGAAAATTTGAGTGTCAGTCCTCTTGTACTTAAGTCGGCATTGTGCCATTTGTATTAAATTCGGATGCAATTTCAATGTGTTTCATCGTCAATAAGGAAGTCCAAGGGATACAGTAAAACTGAAGTGAAGCATTGGAATCTAAAACTGTCCTCACAGGAGTGGTTCAAATCATAGAAAGTTAGAGTGTCAATCCTCTTGTACTTAAGTCGGCAAATTGATTTTGTATTAATTTCGGATGCAATTTCTGTGTTTCATCGTCAATAAGAAGGTCCAAGGGATACAGTAAACCTGAAGTGAAGCCTCGGCAACAAAAACTGGACTCACAGGAGAGGTTCAAATCATAGAAAGTTAGAGTGTCAGTCCTCTTGTACTTAAGTCAGCATTAGGCCTTTTGTATTAAATTCGGACGCAATTTCTGTGTTTCATCGCCAATAAGAAGGTCCAAGGGATACAGTAATTCTGAAGTGAAGCATCGGAATCTAAAACAGGACTCACAGGTGAGGTTCAAATCATAGAAAGTTAGAGTGTCAGTCCTCTTGTACTTAAGTGGGCATTGTGACTTTTGTATTAATTTCGGATGCAATTTCTGTGCTACATTCTCAATATGAAGGTCCAAGGGATACAGTAAACCTGAAGTGAAGCTTCGGAATCTAAAACTGGACTCACAGGTGAGGTTCAAATCATAGAAAGTCAGAGTGTCAGTCCTCTTGTACTTAACTCGGCATTGTGTGTTTTGTATTAAATTCGGATGCAATTTCTGTGTTTCATCGTCAATAAGATGGTCCAAGGGATACAGTAAACTTGAAGTGAGGCATCGGAATCTAAAACTGGATTAACAGGAGAGGTTCGAATCATAGAAAGTTAGAGTGTCAATCCTCTTGTACTTAAGCCGGCATTGTGCCTTTTGTATTAAATTCGGATGCAATTTTTTGTGTTTCATCGTCAATAAGAAGGTCCAAGGGATACAGTAAACCTGAAGTGAAGCATTGGAATCTAAAACTGGCCTCACAGGAGTGGTTCAAATCATAGAAAATTAGAGTGTCAGTCCTCTTGTACTTAAGTCGGCATTGTGCCTTTTGTATTAATTTCGGATGCAATTTCTGTGTTTCATCGTCAATAAGAAGCTCCAAGGGACACAGTAAACCTGAAGTGAAGCATCGGAATCCAAAACTGGACTCACAGGTGTGGTTCAAATCATAGAAAGTTAGAGTGTCAGTCCTCTTGTACTTAAGTCGGCACTGTGCCTTTTGTTTTAAATTCGTATGCAATTTCTGTGTTTCATTGTCAATAAGAAGGTCCAAGGGATTCAGTAAACCTGAAGTGAAGCATCGGAAACTAAAACCTGAGTCACAGGAGAGGTTCAAATCATAGAAAGTTAGAGTGTCAGTCCTCTTGTACTTAAGTCGGCATTGTGCCTTTTGTATTAAATTCGGATGCAATTTCTGTGTTTCATCGTCAATAAGAAGGTCCAAGGGATACAGTAAACCTGAAGTGAAGCTTCGTGATCTAAAACTGGACTCACAGGAGAGGTTCACATCATAGAAAATTTGAGTGTCAGTCCTCTTGTACTTAAGTCGGCATTGTGCCATTTGTATTAAATTCGGATGCAATTTCAATGTGTTTCATCGTCAATAAGGAAGTCCAAGGGATACAGTAAAACTGAAGTGAAGCATTGGAATCTAAAACTGTCCTCACAGGAGTGGTTCAAATCATAGAAAGTTAGAGTGTCAATCCTCTTGTACTTAAGTCGGCAATTTGATTTTGTATTAATTTCGGATGCAATTTCTGTGTTTCATCGTCAATAAGAAGGTCCAAGGGATACAGTAAACCTGAAGTGAAGCCTCGGCAACAAAAACTGGACTCACAGGAGAGGTTCAAATCATAGAAAGTTAGAGTGTCAGTCCTCTTGTACTTAAGTCAGCATTAGGCCTTTTGTATTAAATTCGGACGCAATTTCTGTGTTTCATCGCCAATAAGAAGGTCCAAGGGATACAGTAATTCTGAAGTGAAGCATCGGAATCTAAAACTGGACTCACAGGTGAGGTTCAAATCATAGAAAGTTAGAGTGTCAGTCCTCTTGTACTTAAGTGGGCATTGTGACTTTTGTATTAAATTCGGATGCAATTTCTGTGCTACATTCTCAATATGAAGGTCCAAGGGATACAGTAAACCTGAAGTGAAGCTTCGGAATCTAAAACTGGACTCACAGGTGAGGTTCAAATCATAGAAAGTTAGAGTGTCGGTCCTCTTGTACTTAAGTCGGCAATGTGCATTTTGTATTAAATTCGGATGCAATTTCTGTGTTTCATCGTCAATAAGAAGGTCCAAGGGATACAGTAAACCTGAAGTGAAGCATCGGAATCTAAAACTGGACTCACAGGAGAGGTTCAAATAATAGAAAGTCAGAGTGTCAGTCCTCTTGTACTTAAGTCGGCATTGTGCCTTTTGTATTAAATTCGGATGCAATTTCTATGTTTCATCGTCAACAAGACTGTCCAAGGGATACAGTAAACCTGAAGTGAAGCATCGGAATCTAAAACTGGACTCAAAGGAGTGGTTCAAATCATAGAAAGTTAGAGTGTCAGTCCTCTTGTACTTAAGTCGGCACTGTGCCTTTTGTTTTAAATTCGTATGCAATTTCTGTGTTTCATTGTCAATAAGAAGGTCCAAGGGATTCAGTAAACCTGAAGTGAAGCATCGGAAACTAAAACCTGAGTCACAGGAGAGGTTCAAATCATAGAAACTTAGAGTGTCAGTCCTCTTGTATTTAAGTCAGCATTGTGCCTTTTGTATTAATTTCGGATGCAATTTCTGTGTTTCGTCGTCAATAAGAAGGTCTAAGGGATACAGTAAACCTGAAGTGAAGCCTCGGCAACAAACACTGGACTCACAGGTGAGGTTCAAATCATAGAAAGTTAGAGTGTCAGTCCTCTTGTACTTAAGTCGGCATTGTGACTTTTGTATTAAATTCGGACGCAATTTCTGTGTTTCATCGTCAATAAGAAGGTCCAAGGGATACAGTAAACCTGAAGTGAACCCTCGGCATCTAAAACTGGACTCACAGGAGAGGTTCAAATCATAGAAAATTAGAGTGTCAATCCTCTTGTACTTAAGTCGGCATTGTGCCTTTTGTATTATAATCAGATGCAATTTCAATGTGTTTCATCGTCAATAAGGAAGTCCAAGGGAAACAGTAAAACTGAAGTGAAGCATTGGAATCTAAAACTGGCCTCACAGGAGTGGTTCAAATCATAGAAAGTTAGAGTGTCAATCCTCTTGTACTTAAGTCGGCAATTTGATTTTGTATTAATTTCGGATGCAATTTCTGTGTTTCATCGTCAATAGGAAGGTCCTAGGTATACAGTAAAGCTGAAGTGAAGCATCGGAATCTAAAACTGGACTCACAGGTGAGGTTCAAATCATAGAAAGTTAGAGTGTCAGTCCTCTTGTACTTAAGTTGGCATTGTGCCAATTGTATTAAATTCGGATGCAATTTCTGTGTTTCATCGTCAATAAGAAGGTCCAAGGGATACAGTAAACCTGAAGTGAAGCATCGGAATCTAAAACTGGACTCACAGGAGAGGTTCAAATCATAGAAATTTAGAGTGTCAGTCCTCTTGTACTTAACTCGGCATTGTGTGTTTTGTATTAAATTCGGATGCAATTTCTGTGTTTCATCGTCAATAAGATGGTTCAAGGGATACAGTAAACTTGAAGTGAGGCATCGGAATCTAAAACTGGATTAACAGGAGAGGTTCGAATCATAGAAAGTTAGAGTGTCAATCCTCTTGTACTTAAGCCGGCATTGTGCCTTTTGTATTAAATTCGGATGCAATTTTTTGTGTTTCATCGTCAATAAGATGGTCCAAGGGATACAGTAAACCTGAAGTGAAGCATTGGAATCTAAAACTGGCCTCACATGAGTGGTTCAAATCATAGAAAATTAGAGTGTCAGTCCTCTTGTACTTAAGTCGGCATTGTGCCTTTTGTATTAATTTCGGATGCAATTTCTGTGTTTCATCGTCAATAAGAAGCTCCAAGGGACACAGTAAACCTGAAGTGAAGCATCGGAATCCAAAACTGGACTCACAGGTGTGGTTCAAATCATAGAAAGTTAGAGTGTCAGTCCTCTTGTACTTAAGTCGGCACTGTGCCTTTTGTTTTAAATTCGTATGCAATTTCTGTGTTTCATTGTCAATAAGAAGGTCCAAGGGATTCAGTAAACCTGAAGTGAAGCATCGGAAACTAAAACCTGAGTCACAGGAGAGGTTCAAATCATAGAAAGTTAGAGTGTCAGTCCTCTTGTACTTAAGTCGGCATTGTGCCTTTTGTATTAAATTCGGATGCAATTTCTGTGTTTCATCGTCAATAAGAAGGTCCAAGGGATACAGTAAACCTGAAGTGAAGCTTCGTGATCTAAAACTGGACTCACAGGAGAGGTTCACATCATAGAAAATTTGAGTGTCAGTCCTCTTGTACTTAAGTCGGCATTGTGCCATTTGTATTAAATTCGGATGCAATTTCAATGTGTTTCATCGTCAATAAGGAAGTCCAGGGGATACAGTAAAACTGAAGTGAAGCATTGGAATCTAAAACTGTCCTCACAGGAGTGGTTCAAATCATAGAAAGTTAGAGTGTCAATCCTCTTGTACTTAAGTCGGCAATTTGATTTTGTATTAATTTCGGATGCAATTTCTGTGTTTCATCGTCAATAAGAAGGTCCAAGGGATACAGTAAACCTGAAGTGAAGCCTCGGCAACAAAAACTGGACTCACAGGAGAGGTTCAAATCATAGAAAGTTAGAGTGTCAGTCCTCTTGTACTTAAGTCAGCATTAGGCTTTTGTATTAAATTCGGACGCAATTTCTGTGTTTCATCGCCAATAAGAAGGTCCAAGGGATACAGTAATTCTGAAGTGAAGCATCGGAATCTAAAACTGGACTCACAGGTGAGGTTCAAATCATAGAAAGTTAGAGTGTCAGTCCTCTTGTACTTAAGTGGGCATTGTGACTTTTGTATTAAATTCGGATGCAATTTCTGTGCTACATTCTCAATATGAAGGTCCAAGGGATACAGTAAACCTGAAGTGAAGCTTCGGAATCTAAAACTGGACTCACAGGTGAGGTTCAAATCATAGAAAGTTAGAGTGTCGGTCCTCTTGTACTTAAGTCGGCAATGTGCATTTTGTATTAAATTCGGATGCAATTTCTGTGTTTCATCGTCAATAAGAAGGTCCAAGGGATACAGTAATTCTGAAGTGAAGCATCGGAATCTAAAACTGGACTCACAGGAGAGGTTCAAATAATAGAAAGTTAGAGTGTCAGTCCTCTTGTACTTAAGTCGGCATTGTGCCTTTTGTATTAAATTCGGATGCAATTTCTATGTTTCATCGTCAATAAGACTGTCCAAGGGATACAGTAAACCTGAAGTGAAGCATCGGAATCTAAAACTGGACTCAAAGGAGTGGTTCAAATCATAGAAAGTTAGAGTGTCAGTCCTCTTGTACTTAAGTCGGCACTGTGCCTTTTGTTTTAAATTCGTATGCAATTTCTGTGTTTCATTGTCAATAAGAAGGTCCAAGGGATTCAGTAAACTTGAAGTGAAGCATCGGAAACTAAAACCTGAGTCACAGGAGAGGTTCAAATCATAGAAACTTAGAGTGTCAGTCCTCTTGTATTTAAGTCAGCATTGTGCCTTTTGTATTAATTTCGGATGCAATTTCTGTGTTTCGTCGTCAATAAGAAGGTCTAAGGGATACAGTAAACCCGAAGTGAAGCCTCGGCAACAAACACTGGACTCACAGGTGAGGTTCAAATCATAGAAAGTTAGAGTTTCAGTCCTCTTGTACTTAAGTCGGCATTGTGCCTTTTGTATTAAATTCGGACGCAATTTCTGTGTTTCATCGTCAATAAGAAGGTTCAAGGGATACAGTAAACCTGAAGTGAACCCTCGGCATCTAAAACTGGACTCACAGGAGAGGTTCAAATCATAGAAAATTAGAGTGTCAATCCTCTTGTACTTAAGTCGGCATTGTGCCTTTTGTATTATAATCAGATGCAATTTCAATGTGTTTCATCGTCAATTAGGAAGTCCAAGGGAAACAGTAAAACTGAAGTGAAGCATTGGAATCTAAAACTGGCCTCACAGGAGTGGTTCAAATCATAGAAAGTTAGAGTGTCAATCCTCTTGTACTTAAGTCGGCAATTTGATTTTGTATTAATTTCGGATGCAATTTCTGTGTTTCATCGTCAATAGGAAGGTCCTAGGTATACAGTAAACCTGAAGTGAAGCATCGTAATCTAAAACTGCACTCACAGGTGAGGTTCAAATCATAGAAAGTTAGAGTGTCAGTCCTCTTGTACTTAAGTTGGCATTGTGCCAATTGTATTAAATTCGGATGCAATTTCTGTGTTTCATCGTCAATAAGAAGGTCCAAGGGATACAGTAAACCTGAAGTGAAGCATCGGAATCTAAAACTGGACTCACAGGAGAGGTTCAAATCATAGAAATTTAGAGTGTCAGTCCTCTTGTACTTAACTCGGCATTGTGTGTTTTGTATTAAATTCGGATGCAATTTCTGTGTTTCATCGTCAATAAGATGGTCCAAGGGATACAGTAAACTTGAAGTGAGGCATCGGAATCTAAAACTGGATTAACAGGAGAGGTTCGAATCATAGAAAGTTAGAGTGTCAATCCTCTTGTACTTAAGCCGGCATTGTGCCTTTTGTATTAAATTCGGATGCAATTTTTTGTGTTTCATCGTCAATAAGAAGGTCCAAGGGATACAGTAAACCTGAAGTGAAGCATTGGAATCTAAAACTGGCCTCACAGGAGTGGTACAAATCATAGAAAATTAGAGTGTCAGTCCTCTTGTACTTAAGTCGGCATTGTGCCTTTTGTATTAATTTCGGATGCAATTTCTGTGTTTCATCGTCAATAAGAAGCTCCAAGGGACACAGTAAACCTGAAGTGAAGCATCGGAATCCAAAACTGGACTCACAGGTGTGGTTCAAATCATAGAAAGTTAGAGTGTCAGTCCTCTTGTACTTAAGTCGGCACTGTGCCTTTTGTTTTAAATTCGTATGCAATTTCTGTGTTTCATTGTCAATAAGAAGGTCCAAGGGATTCAGTAAACCTGAAGTGCAGCATCGGAAACTAAAACCTGAGTCACAGGAGAGGTTCAAATCATAGAAACTTAGAGTGTCAGTCCTCTTGTTTTTAAGTCGGCATTGTGCCTTTTGTATTAATTTCGGATGCAATTTCTGTGTTTCGTCGTCAATAAGAAGGTCTAAGGGATACAGTAAAGCTGAAGTGAAGCCTTGGCAACAAAAACTGGACTCACAAGAGAGGTTCAAATCATAGAAAGTTAGAGTGTCAGTCATCTTGTACTTAAGTCGGCATTGTGCCTTTTGTATTAAATTCGGATGCAATTTCTGTGTTTCATCGTCAATAAGAAGGTCCAAGGGATACAGTAAAACTGAAGTGAAGCATCGTAATCTAAAACTGGACTCACAGGAGAGGTTCACATCATAGAAAATTTGAGTGTCAGTCCTCTTGTACTTAAGTCGGCATTGTGCCATTTGTATTAAATTCGGACGCAATTTCTGTGTTTCATCGCCAATAAGAAGGTCAAAGGGATACAGTAAACCTGACGTGAAGCCTCGGCAACAAAAACTGGACTCACAGGAGAGGTTCAAATCATAGAAAGTTAGTGTGTCAGTCCTCTTGTACTTAAGTCAGCATTATGCCTTTTGTATTAAATTCGGACGCAATTTCTGTGTTTCATCGCCAATAAGAAGGTCCAAGGGATACAGTAATTCTGAAGCGAAGCATCGGAATCTAAAACTGGACTCACAGGTGAGGTTCAAATCATAGAAAGTTAGAGTGTCAGTCCTCTTGTACTTAAGTCGGCATTGTGCATTTTGTATTAAATTCGGATGCAATTTCCGTGCTACATTGTCAATATGAAGGTCCAAGGGATACAGTAAACCTGAAGTGAAGCATCGGAATCTAAAACTGGACTCACAGGTGAGGTTCAAATCATAGAAAGTTAGAGTGTCGGTCCTCTTGTACTTAAGTCGGCAATGTGCATTTTGTATTAAATTCGGATGCAATTTCTGTGTTTCATCGTCAATAAGAAGGTCCAAGGGATACAGTAAACCAGAAGTGAAGCATCGGAATCTAAAACTGGACTCACAGGAGAGGTTCAAATAATAGAAAGTTAGAGTGTCAGTCCTCTTGTACTTAAGTCGGCATTGTGCCTTTTGTATTAAATTCGGATGCAATTTCTGTGTTTCATCGTCAATAAGAAGGTCCAAGGGATACAGTAAACCTGAAGTGAACCCTCGGCATCTAAAACTGGACTCACAGGAGAGGTTCAAATCATAGAAAGTTAGAGTGTCAGTCCTCTTGTACTTAAGTCGGCATTGTGCCTTTTGTATCAATTTCGGATGCAATTTCTGTGTTTCATCGTCAATAAGAAGGTCCAAGGGATACAGTAAACCTGAAGTGAAGCATCGTAATCTAAAACTGGACTCACAGGAGAGGTTCACATCATAGAAAATTTGAGTGTCAGTCCTCTTGTACTTAAGTCGGCATTGTGCCTTTTGTATTAAATTCGGATGCAATTTCAAAGTGTTTCATCGTCAATAAGGAAGTCCAACTGATACAGCAAAACTGAAGTGAAGCATTGGAATCTAAAACTGGCCTCACAGGAGTGGTTCAAATCTTAGAAAGTTAGAGTGTCAATCCTCTTGTACTTAAGTCGGCAATTTCATTTTGTATTAATTTCGGATGCAATTTCTGTGTTTCATCGTCAATAGGAAGGTCCTAGGTATACAGTAAACCTGAAGGCAAGAATCGGAATCTAAAACTGGACTCACAGGTGAGGTTCAAATCATAGAAAGTTAGAGTGTCAGTCCTCTTGTACTTAAGTCGGCATTGTGATTATTGTATTAAATTCGGATGCAATTTCTGTGTTTCATCGTCAATAAGGAAGTCCAAGGGATACAGCAAAACTGAAGTGAAGCATTGGAATCTAAAACTGGCCTCACAGGAGTGGTTCAAATCATAGAAAATTAGAGTGTCAATCCTCTTGTACTTAAGTCGGCAATTTGATTTTGTATTAATTTCGGATGCAATTTCTGTGTTTCATCGTCAATAGGAAGGTCCTAGGTATACAGTAAACCTGAAGTGAAGCATCGGAATCTAAAACTGGAGTCACAGGTGAGGTTCAAATCATAGAAAGTTAGAGTGTCAGTCCTCTTGTACTTAAGTTGGCATTGTGCCTATTGTATTAAATTCGGATGCAATTTCTGTGTTTCATCGTCAATAAGAAGGTCCAAGGGATACAGTAAACCTGAAGTGAAGCATCGGAATCTAAAACTGGACTCACGGGAGAGGTTTAAATCATAGAAATTTAGAGTGTCAGTCCTCTTGTACTTAAGTCGGCATTGTGCCTTTTGTATTAAATTCGGATGCAATTTCTGTGTTTCGTCGTCAATAAGATGGTCCAAGGGATACAGTAAACTTGAAGTGAGGCATCGGAATCTAAAACTGGATTAACAGGAGAGGTTCGAATCATAGAAAGTTAGAGTGTCAGTCCTCTTGTACTTAAGCCGGCATTGTGCCTTTTGTATTAAATTCGGATGCAATTTTTTGTGTTTCATCGTCAATAAGAAGGTCCAAGGGATACAGTAAACCTGAAGTGAAGCATTGGAATCTAAAACTGGCCTCACAGGAGTGGTTCAAATCATAGAAAATTAGAGTGTCAGTCCTCTTGTACTTAAGTCGGCATTGTGCCTTTTGTATTAATTTCGGATGCAATTTCTGTGTTTCATCGTCAATAAGAAGCTCCAAGGGACACAGTAAACCTGAAGTGAAGCATCGGAATCCAAAACTGGACTCACAGGTGAGGTTCAAATCATAGAAAGTTAGAGTGTCAGTCCTCTTGTACTTAAGTCGGCACTGTGCCTTTTGTTTTAAATTCGTATGCAATTTCTCTGTTTCATTGTCAATAAGAAGGTCCAAGGGATTCAGTAAACCTGAAGTGAAGCATCGGAAACTAAAACCTGAGTCACAGGAGAGGTTCAAATCATAGAAACTTAGAGTGTCAGTCCTCTTGTATTTAAGTCGGCATTGTGCCTTTTGTATTAATTTCGGATGCAATTTCTGTGTTTCGTCGTCAATAAGAAGGTCTAAGGGATACAGTAAACCTGAAGTGAAGCCTCGGCAACAAAAACTGGACTCACAGGAGAGGTTCAAATCATAGAAAGTTAGAGTGTCAGTCCTCTTGTACTTAAGTCGGCATTGTGCCTTTTGTATTAAATTCGGATGCAATTTCTGTGTTTCATCGTCAATAAGAAGGTCCAAGGGATACAGTAAACCTGAAGTGAAGCATCGTAATCTAAAACTGGACTCACAGGAGAGGTTCACATCATAGAAAATTTGAGTGTCAGTCCTCTTGTACTTAAGTCGGCATTGTGCCATTTGTATTAAATTCGGATGCAATTTCAATGTGTTTCATCGTCAATAAGGAAGTCCAAGGGATACAGTAAAACTGAAGTGAAGCAGTGGAATCTAAAACTGGCCTCACAGGAGTGGTTCAAATCATAGAAAGTTAGAGTGTCAATCATCTTGTACTTAAGTCGGCAATTTGATTTTGTATTAATTTCGGATGCAATTTCTGTGTTTCATCGTCAATAAGAAGGTCCAAGGGATACAGTAAACCTGAAGTGAAGCCTCGGCAAAAAAAACTGGACTCACAGGAGAGGTTCAAATCATAGAAAGTTAGAGTGTCAGTCCTCTTGTACTTAAGTCAGCATTATGCCTTTTGTATTAAATTCGGACGCAATTTCTGTGTTTCATCGGCAATAAGAAGGTCCAAGGGATACAGTAATTCTGAAGTGAAGCATCGGAATCTAAAACTGGACTCACAGGTGAGGTTCAAATCATAGAAAGTTAGAGTGTCAGTCCTCTTGTACTTAAGTCGGCATTGTGCATTTTGTATTAAATTCGGATGCAATTTCTGTGCTACATTGTCAATATGAAGGTCCAAGGGATACAGTAAACCTGAAGTGAAGCATCGGAATCTAAAACTGGACTCACAGGTGAGGTTCAAATCATAGAAAGTTAGAATGTCGATCCTCTTGTACTTAAGTCGGCATTGTGCCGTTTGTATTAAATTCGGATGCAATTTCTGTGTTTCATCGTCAATAAGAAGGTCCAAGGGATACAGTAAACCAGAAGTGAAGCATCGGAATCTAAAACTGGACTCACAGGAGAGGTTCAAATAATAGAAAGTTAGAGTGTCAGTCCTCTTGTACTTAAGTCGGCATTGTGCCTTTTGTATTAAATTCGTATGCAATTTCTGTGTATCATCGTCAATAAGAAGGTCCAAGGGATACAGTAAACCTGAAGTGAACCCTCGGCATCTAAAACTGGACTCACAGGAGAGGTTCAAATCATAGAAAGTTAGAGTGTCAGTCCTCTTGTACTTAAGTCGGCATTGTGCATTTTGTATTAAATTCGGATGCAATTTCTGTGCTACATTGTCAATATGAAGGTCCAAGGGATACAGTAACCCTGAAGTGAAGCATCGGAATCTGAAACTGGACTCACAGGAGAGGTTCAAATCATAGAAAGTTAGAGTGTCAGTCCTCTTGTACTTAAGTCGGCATTGTGCCTTTTGTATTAATTTCGGATGCAATTTCTGTGTTTCATCGTCAATAAGAAGGTCCAAGGGATACAGTAAACCTGAAGTGAAGCATCGTAATCTGAAACTGGACTCACAGGTTAGGTTCACATCATAGAAAATTTGAGTGTCAGTCCTCTTGTACTTAAGTCGGCATTGTGCCTTTTGTATTAAATTCGGATGCAATTTCAAAGTGTTTCATCGTCAATAAGGAAGTCCAAGGGATACATGAAAACTGAAGTGAAGCATTGGAATCTAATACTGGCCTCACAGGAGTGGTTCAAATCATAGAAAGTTAGAGTGTCAATCCTCTTGTACTTAAGTCGGCAATTTCATTTTGTATTAATTTCGGATGCAATTTCTCTGTTTCATCGTCAATAGGAAGGTCCTAGGTATACAGTAAACCTGAGGGCAAGCATCGGAATCTAAAACTGGACTCACAGGTGAGGTTCAAATCATAGAAAGTTAGAGTGTCAGTCCTCTTGTACTTAAGACGGCATTGTGCCTTTTGTATTACATTCGGATGCAATTTCTGTGTTTCATCGTCAATAAGAAGGTCCAAGGGATACAGTAAAACTGAAGTGAACCCTCGGCATCTAAAACTGGACTCACAGGAGAGGTTCAAATCATAGAAAATTAGAGTGTCAATCGTCTTGTACTTAAGTCGGCATTGTGCCTTTTGTATTAAAATCAGATGCAATTTCTTTGCTTCATTGTCAATAAGAAGGTCCAAGGGATACAGTTAACCTGAAGTGAAGCATCGGAATCTAAAACTGGACTCACAGGAGAGGTTCAAATCAGAGAAACTTAGAGTGTCAGTCCTCTTGTACTTAAGTCGGCATTGTGCCTATTGTAAAAATTCGGAAGCAATTTCTGTGTTTCATCGTCAATAAGAAGGTCCAAGGGATACAGTAAACCTGAAGTGAAGCATCGTAATCTAAAACTGGATCACAGGAGAGGTTCACATCATAGAAAATTTGAGTGTCAGTCCTCTTGTACTTAAGTCGGCATTGTGCCTTTTGTATTAAATTCGGATGCAATTTCAATGTGTTTCATCGTCAATAAGGAAGTCCAAGGGATACAGTAAAACTGAAGTGAAGCATTGGAATCTAAAACTGGCCTCACAGGAGTGGTTCAAATCATAGAAAGTTAGAGTGTCAATCCTTTTGTACTTAAGTCGGCAATTTGATTTTGTATTAATTTCGGATGCAATTTCTGTGTTTCATCGTCAATAAGAAGGTCCAAGGGATACAGTAAACCTGAAGTGAAGCCTCGGCAACAAAAACTGGACTCACAGGAGAGGTTCAAATCATAGAAAGTTAGAGTGTCAGTCCTCTTGTACTTAAGTCAGCATTATGCCTTTTGTATTAAATTCGGACGCAATTTCTGTGTTTCATCGCCAATAAGAAGGTCCAAGGGATACAGTAATTCTGAAGTGAAGCATCGGAATCTAAAACTGGACTCACAGGAGAGGTTCAAATCATAGAAAGTTAGAGTGTCAGTCCTCTTGTACTTAAGTCGGCATTGTGCATTTTGTATTAAATTCGGATGCAATTTCTGTGCTACATTGTCAATATGAAGGTCCAAGGGATACAGTAAACATGAAGTGAAGCATCGGAATCTAAAACTGGACTCACAGGTGAGGTTCAAATCATAGAAAGTTAGAGTGTCGGTCCTCTTGTACTTAAGTCGGCAATGTGCATTTTGTATTAAATTCGGATGCAATTTCTGTGTTTCATCGTCAATAAGAAGGTCCAAGGGATACAGTAAACCTGAAGTGAAGCATCGGAATCTAAAACTGGACTCACAGGAGAGGTTCAAATAATAGAAAGTTAGATTGTCAGTTCTCTTGTACTTAAGTCGGCATTGTGCCTTTTGTATTAAATTCGGATGCAATTTCTAATTTCCATCGTCAATAAGAGGGTCCAAGGGATACAGTAAACCTGAAGTAAAGCATCGGAATCTAAAACTGGACTCAAAGGAGTGGTTCAAATCGCAGAAAGTTAGAGTGTCAGTCCTCTTGTACTTAAGTCGCCACTGTGCCTTTTGTTTTAAATTCCTATGCAATTTCTGCGTTTCATTGTCAATAAGAAGGTCCAAGGGATTCAGTAAACCTGAAGTGAAGCATCGGAAACTAAAACCTGAGTCACAGGAGAGGTTCAAATCATAGAAACTTAGAGTGTCAGTCCTCTTGTATTTAAGTCGGCATTGTGCCTTTTGTATTAATTTCGGATGCAATTTCTGTGTTTCGTCGTCAATAAGAAGGTCTAAGGGATACAGTAAACCTGAAGTGAAGCCTCGGCAACAAAAACTGGACTCACAGGTGAGGTTCAAATCATAGAAAGTTAGAGTGTCAGTCCTCTTATACTTAAGTCGGCATTGTGCCTTTTGTATTAAATTCGGATGCAATTTCTGTGTTTCATCGTCAATAAGAAGGTCCAAGGGATACAGTAAACCTGAAGTGAACCCTCGGCATCTAAAACTGGACTCACAGGAGAGGTTCAAATCATAGAAAATTAGAGTGTCAATCCTCTTGTACTTATGTCGGCATTGTGCCTTTTGTATTAAAATCAGATGCAATTTCTGTGCTTCATCGTCAATAAGAAGGTCCAAGGGATACAGTAAACCTGCAGTGAAGCATCGGAATCTAAAACTGGACTCACAGGAAAGGTTCAAATCAGAGAAACTTAGAGTGTCAGTCCTTTTGTACTTAAGAAGGCATTGTGCCTTTTGTAAAAATTCGGATGCAATTTCTGTGTTTCATCGTCAATAAGAAGGTCCAAGGGATACAGTAAACCTGAAGTGAAGCATCGTAATCTGAAACTGGACTCACAGGAGAGGTTCACATCATAGAAAATTTGAGTGTCAGTCCTCTTGTACTTAAGTCGGCATTGTGCCTTTTGTATTAAATTCGGATGCAATTTCAAAGTGTTTCATCGTCAATAAGGAAGTCCAAGGGATACATTAAAACTGAAGTGAAGCATTGGAATCTAAAACTGGCCTCACAGGAGTGGTTCAAATCATAGAAAGTTAGAGTGTCAATCCTCTTGTACTTAAGTCGGCAATTTCATTTTGTATTAATTTCGGATGCAATTTCTGTGTTTCATCGTCAATAGGAAGGTCCTAGGTATACAGTAAACCTGAGGGCAAGCATCGGAATCTAAAACTGGACTCACAGGTGAGGTTCAAATCATAGAAAGTTAGAGTGTCAGTCCTCTTGTACTTAAGACGGCATTGTGCCTTTTGTATTACATTCGGATGCAATTTCTGTGTTTCATCGTCAATAAGAAGGTCCAAGGGATACATTAAAACTGAAGTGAACCCTCGGCATCTAAAACTGGACTCACAGGAGAGGTTCAAATCATAGAAAATTAGAGTGTCAATCCTCTTGTACTTAAGTCGGCATTGTGCCTTTTGTATTAAAATCAGATGCAATTTCTTTGCTTCATTGTCAATAAGAAGGTCCAAGGGATACAGTAAACCTGAAGTGAAGCATCGGAATCTAAAACTGGACTCACAGGAGAGGTTCAAATCAGAGAAACTTAGAGTGTCAGTCCTCTTGTACTTAAGTCGGCATTGCGCCTATTGTAAAAATTCGGAAGCAATTTCTGTGTTTCATCGTCAATAAGAAGGTCCAAGGGATACAGTAAACCTGAAGTGAAGCATCGTAATCTAAAACTGGACTCACAGGAGAGGTTCACATCATAGAAAATTTGAGTGACAGTCCTCTTGTACTTAAGTCGGCATTGTGCCTTTTGTATTAAATTCGGATGCAATTTCAATGTGTTTCATCGTCAATAAGGAAGTCCAAGGGATACAGTAAAACTGAAGTGAAGCATTGGAATCTAAAACTGGCCTCACAGGAGTGGTTCAAATCATAGAAAGTTAGAGTGTCAATCCTTTTGTACTTAAGTCGGCAATTTGATTTTGTATTATTTTCGGATGCAATTTCTGTGTTTCATCGTCAATAAGAAGGTCCAAGGGATACAGTAAACCTGAAGTGAAGCCTCGGCAACAAAAACTGGACTCACAGGAGAGGTTCAAATCATAGAAAGTTAGAGTGTCAGTCCTCTTGTACTTAAGTCAGCATTATGCCTTTTGTATTAAATTCGGACGCAATTTCTGTGTTTCATCGCCAATAAGAAGGTCCAAGGGATACAGTAATTCTGAAGTGAAGCATCGGAATCTAAAACTGGACTCACAGGAGAGGTTCAAATCATAGAAAGTTAGAGTGTCAGTCCTCTTGTACTTAAGTCGGCATTGTGCATTTTGTATTAAATTCGGATGCAATTTCTGTGCTACATTGTCAATATGAAGGTCCAAGGGATACAGTAAACCTGAAGTGAAGCATCGGAATCTAAAACTGGACTCACAGGTGAGGTTCAAATCATAGAAAGTTAGAGTGTCGGTCCTCTTGTACTTAAGTCGGCAATGTGCATTTTGTATTAAATTCGGATGCAATTTCTGTGTTTCATCGTCAATAAGAAGGTCCAAGGGATACAGTAAACCTGAAGTGAAGCATCGGAATCTAAAACTGGACTCACAAGAGAGGTTCAAATAATAGAAAGTTAGATTGTCAGTTCTCTTGCACTTAAGTCGGCATTGTGCCTTTTGTATTAAATTCGGATGCAATTTCTAATTTTCATCGTCAATAAGAAGGTCCAAGGGATACAGTAAACCTGAAGTAAAGCATCGGATTCTAAAACTGGACTCAAAGGAGTGGTTCAAATCGCAGAAAGTTAGAGTGTCAGTCCTCTTGTACTTAAGTCGGCACTGTGCCTTTTGTTTTAAATTCGTATGCAATTTCTGTGTTTCATTGTCAATAAGAAGGTCCAAGGGATTCAGTAAACCTGAAGTGAAGCATCGGAAACTAAAACCTGAGTCACAGGAGAGGTTCAAATCAAAGAAACTTAGAGTGTCAGTCCTCTTGTATTTAAGTCGGCATTGTGCCTTTTGTATTAATTTCGGATGCAATTTCTGTGTTTCGTCGTCAATAAGAAGGTCTAAGGGATACAGTAAACCTGAAGTGAAGCCTCGGCAACAAAAACTGGACTCACAGGTGAGGTTCAAATAATAGAAAGTTAGAGTGTCAGTCCTCTTATACTTAAGTCGGCATTGTGCCTTTTGTATTAAATTCGGATGCAATTTCTGTGTTTCATCGTCAATAAGAAGGTCCAAGGGATACAGTAAACCTGAAGTGAACCCTCGGCATCTAAAACTGGACTCACAGGAGAGGTTCAAATCATAGAAAATTAGAGTGTCAATCCTCTTGTACTTATGTCGGCATTGTGCCTTTTGTATTAAAATCAGATGCAATTTCTGTGCTTCATCGTCAATAAGAAGGTCCAAGGGATACAGTAAACCTGCAGTGAAGCATCGGAATCTAAAACTGGACTCACAGGAGAGGTTCAAATCAGAGAAACTTAGAGTGTCAGTCCTTTTGTACTTAAGCCGGCATTATGCCTTTTGTAAAAATTCGGATGCAATTTCTGTGTTTCATCGTCAATAAGAAGGTCCAAGGGATACAGTAAACCTGAAGTGAAGCATCGTAATCTAAAACTGGACTCACACGAGAGGTTCACATCATAGAAAATTTGAGTGTCAGTCCTCTATTACTTAAGTCGGCATTGTGCCTTTTGTATTAAATTCGGATGCAATTTCAATGTGTTTCATCGTCAATAAGGAAGTCCAAGGGATACAGTAAAACTGAAGTGAAGCGTTGGAATCTAAAACTGGCCTCACAGGAGTGGTTCAAATCATAGAAAGTTAGAGTGTCAATCCTCTTGTACTTAAGTCGGCAATTTGATTTTGTATTAATTTCGGATGCGATTTCTGTGTTTCATCGTCAATAAGAAGTTCCAAGGGATACAGTAAACCTGAAGTGAAGCCTCGGCAACAAAAACTGGACTCACAGGAGAGGTTCAAATCATAGAAAGTTAGAGTGTCAGTCCTCTTGTACTTAAGTCAGCATTATGCCTTTTGTATTAAATTCGGACGCAATTTCTGTGTTTCATCGCCAATAAGAAGGTCCAAGGGATACAGTAATTCTGAAGTGAAGCATCGGAATCTAAAGCTGGACTCACAGGAGAGGTTCAAATCATAGAAAGTTAGAGTGTCAGTCCTCTTGTACTTAAGTCGGCATTGTGCATTTTGTATTAAATTCGGATGCAATTTCTGTGCTACATTGTCAATATGAAGGTCCAAGGGATACAGTAAACATGAAGTGAAGCATCGGAATCTAAAACTGGACTCACAGGTGAGGTTCAAATCATAGAAAGTTAGAGTGTCGGTCCTCTTGTACTTAAGTCGGCAATGTGCATTTTGTATTAAATTCGGATGCAATTTCTGTGTTTCATCGTCAATAAGAAGGTCCAAGGGATACAGTAAACCTGAAGTGAAGCATCGGAATCTAAAACTGGACTCACAGGAGAGGTTCAAATAATAGAAAGTTAGATTGTCAGTTCTCTTGTACTTAAGTCGGCATTGTGCCTTTTGTATTAAATTCGGATGCAATTTCTAATTTCCATCGTCAATAAGAGGGTCCAAGGGATACAGTAAACCTGAAGTAAAGCATCGGAATCTAAAACTGGACTCAAAGGAGTGGTTCAAATCGCAGAAAGTTAGAGTGTCAGTCCTCTTGTACTTAAGTCGCCACTGTGCCTTTTGTTTTAAATTCCTATGCAATTTCTGCGTTTCATTGTCAATAAGAAGGTCCAAGGGATTCAGTAAACCTGAAGTGAAGCATCGGAAACTAAAACCTGAGTCACAGGAGAGGTTCAAATCATAGAAACTTAGAGTGTCAGTCCTCTTGTATTTAAGTCGGCATTGTGCCTTTTGTATTAATTTCGGATGCAATTTCTGTGTTTCGTCGTCAATAAGAAGGTCTAAGGGATACAGTAAACCTGAAGTGAAGCCTCGGCAACAAAAACTGGACTCACAGGTGAGGTTCAAATCATAGAAAGTTAGAGTGTCAGTCCTCTTATACTTAAGTCGGCATTGTGCCTTTTGTATTAAATTCGGATGCAATTTCTGTGTTTCATCGTCAATAAGAAGGTCCAAGGGATACAGTAAACCTGAAGTGAACCCTCGGCATCTAAAACTGGACTCACAGGAGAGGTTCAAATCATAGAAAATTAGAGTGTCAATCCTCTTGTACTTATGTCGGCATTGTGCCTTTTGTATTAAAATCAGATGCAATTTCTGTGCTTCATCGTCAATAAGAAGGTCCAAGGGATACAGTAAACCTGCAGTGAAGCATCGGAATCTAAAACTGGACTCACAGGAAAGGTTCAAATCAGAGAAACTTAGAGTGTCAGTCCTTTTGTACTTAAGCCGGCATTGTGCCTTTTGTAAAAATTCGGATGCAATTTCTGTGTTTCATCGTCAATAAGAAGGTCCAAGGGATACAGTAAACCTGAAGTGAAGCATCGTAATCTGAAACTGGACTCACAGGAGAGGTTCACATCATAGAAAATTTGAGTGTCAGTCCTCTTGTACTTAAGTCGGCATTGTGCCTTTTGTATTAAATTCGGATGCAATTTCAAAGTGTTTCATCGTCAATAAGGAAGTCCAAGGGATACATTAAAACTGAAGTGAAGCATTGGAATCTAAAACTGGCCTCACAGGAGTGGTTCAAATCATAGAAAGTTAGAGTGTCAATCCTCTTGTACTTAAGTCGGCAATTTCATTTTGTATTAATTTCGGATGCAATTTCTGTGTTTCATCGTCAATAGGAAGGTCCTAGGTATACAGTAAACCTGAGGGCAAGCATCGGAATCTAAAACTGGACTCACAGGTGAGGTTCAAATCATAGAAAGTTAGAGTGTCAGTCCTCTTGTACTTAAGACGGCATTGTGCCTTTTGTATTACATTCGGATGCAATTTCTGTGTTTCATCGTCAATAAGAAGGTCCAAGGGATACAGTAAAACTGAAGTGAACCCTCGGCATCTAAAACTGGACTCACAGGAGAGGTTCAAATCATAGAAAATTAGAGTGTCAATCCTCTTGTACTTAAGTCGGCATTGTGCCTTTTGTATTAAAATCAGATGCAATTTCTTTGCTTCATTGTCAATAAGAAGGTCCAAGGGATACAGTAAACCTGAAGTGAAGCATCGGAATCTAAAACTGGACTCACAGGAGAGGTTCAAATCAGAGAAACTTAGAGTGTCAGTCCTCTTGTACTTAAGTCGGCATTGCGCCTATTGTAAAAATTCGGAAGCAATTTCTGTGTTTCATCGTCAATAAGAAGGTCCAAGGGATACAGTAAACCTGAAGTGAAGCATCGTAATCTAAAACTGGACTCACAGGAGAGGTTCACATCATAGAAAATTTGAGTGACAGTCCTCTTGTACTTAAGTCGGCATTGTGCCTTTTGTATTAAATTCGGATGCAATTTCAATGTGTTTCATCGTCAATAAGGAAGTCCAAGGGATACAGTAAAACTGAAGTGAAGCATTGGAATCTAAAACTGGCCTCACAGGAGTGGTTCAAATCATAGAAAGTTAGAGTGTCAATCCTTTTGTACTTAAGTCGGCAATTTGATTTTGTATTATTTTCGGATGCAATTTCTGTGTTTCATCGTCAATAAGAAGGTCCAAGGGATACAGTAAACCTGAAGTGAAGCCTCGGCAACAAAAACTGGACTCACAGGAGAGGTTCAAATCATAGAAAGTTAGAGTGTCAGTCCTCTTGTACTTAAGTCAGCATTATGCCTTTTGTATTAAATTCGGACGCAATTTCTGTGTTTCATCGCCAATAAGAAGGTCCAAGGGATACAGTAATTCTGAAGTGAAGCATCGGAATCTAAAACTGGACTCACAGGAGAGGTTCAAATCATAGAAAGTTAGAGTGTCAGTCCTCTTGTACTTAAGTCGGCATTGTGCATTTTGTATTAAATTCGGATGCAATTTCTGTGCTACATTGTCAATATGAAGGTCCAAGGGATACAGTAAACCTGAAGTGAAGCATCGGAATCTAAAACTGGACTCACAGGTGAGGTTCAAATCATAGAAAGTTAGAGTGTCGGTCCTCTTGTACTTAAGTCGGCAATGTGCATTTTGTATTAAATTCGGATGCAATTTCTGTGTTTCATCGTCAATAAGAAGGTCCAAGGGATACAGTAAACCTGAAGTGAAGCATCGGAATCTAAAACTGGACTCACAAGAGAGGTTCAAATAATAGAAAGTTAGATTGTCAGTTCTCTTGCACTTAAGTCGGCATTGTGCCTTTTGTATTAAATTCGGATGCAATTTCTAATTTTCATCGTCAATAAGAAGGTCCAAGGGATACAGTAAACCTGAAGTAAAGCATCGGATTCTAAAACTGGACTCAAAGGAGTGGTTCAAATCGCAGAAAGTTAGAGTGTCAGTCCTCTTGTACTTAAGTCGGCACTGTGCCTTTTGTTTTAAATTCGTATGCAATTTCTGTGTTTCATTGTCAATAAGAAGGTCCAAGGGATTCAGTAAACCTGAAGTGAAGCATCGGAAACTAAAACCTGAGTCACAGGAGAGGTTCAAATCAAAGAAACTTAGAGTGTCAGTCCTCTTGTATTTAAGTCGGCATTGTGCCTTTTGTATTAATTTCGGATGCAATTTCTGTGTTTCGTCGTCAATAAGAAGGTCTAAGGGATACAGTAAACCTGAAGTGAAGCCTCGGCAACAAAAACTGGACTCACAGGTGAGGTTCAAATAATAGAAAGTTAGAGTGTCAGTCCTCTTATACTTAAGTCGGCATTGTGCCTTTTGTATTAAATTCGGATGCAATTTCTGTGTTTCATCGTCAATAAGAAGGTCCAAGGGATACAGTAAACCTGAAGTGAACCCTCGGCATCTAAAACTGGACTCACAGGAGAGGTTCAAATCATAGAAAATTAGAGTGTCAATCCTCTTGTACTTATGTCGGCATTGTGCCTTTTGTATTAAAATCAGATGCAATTTCTGTGCTTCATCGTCAATAAGAAGGTCCAAGGGATACAGTAAACCTGCAGTGAAGCATCGGAATCTAAAACTGGACTCACAGGAGAGGTTCAAATCAGAGAAACTTAGAGTGTCAGTCCTTTTGTACTTAAGCCGGCATTATGCCTTTTGTAAAAATTCGGATGCAATTTCTGTGTTTCATCGTCAATAAGAAGGTCCAAGGGATACAGTAAACCTGAAGTGAAGCATCGTAATCTAAAACTGGACTCACACGAGAGGTTCACATCATAGAAAATTTGAGTGTCAGTCCTCTATTACTTAAGTCGGCATTGTGCCTTTTGTATTAAATTCGGATGCAATTTCAATGTGTTTCATCGTCAATAAGGAAGTCCAAGGGATACAGTAAAACTGAAGTGAAGCGTTGGAATCTAAAACTGGCCTCACAGGAGTGGTTCAAATCATAGAAAGTTAGAGTGTCAATCCTCTTGTACTTAAGTCGGCAATTTGATTTTGTATTAATTTCGGATGCGATTTCTGTGTTTCATCGTCAATAAGAAGTTCCAAGGGATACAGTAAACCTGAAGTGAAGCCTCGGCAACAAAAACTGGACTCACAGGAGAGGTTCAAATCATAGAAAGTTAGAGTGTCAGTCCTCTTGTACTTAAGTCAGCATTATGCCTTTTGTATTAAATTCGGACGCAATTTCTGTGTTTCATCGTCAATAAGAAGTTCCAAGGGATACAGTAAATCTGAAGTGAAGCATCGGAATCTAAAACTGGACTCACAGGAGAGGTTCAAATCATAGAAAGTTAGAGTGTCAGTCCTCTTGTACTTAAGTCGGCATTGTGCATTTTGTATTAAATTCGGATGCAATTTCTGTGCTACATTGTCAATAAGAAGGTCCAAGGGATACAGCAAACCTGAAGTGAAGCATCGGAATCTAAAACTGGACTCACTGGTGAGGTTCAAATCATAGAAAGTTAGAGTGCCGGTCCTCTTGTACTTAAGTCGGCAATGTGCATTTTGTATTAAATTCGGATGCAATTTCTGTGTTTCATCGTCAATAAGAAGGTCCAAGGGATACAGTAAACCTGAAGTGAAGCATCGGAATCTAAAACTGGACTCACAGGACAGGTTCAAATAATAGAAAGTTAGAGTGTCAGTCCTCTTGTACTTAAGTCGGCATTGTGCCTTTTGTATTAAATTCGGATGCAATTTCTATGTTTCATCGTCAATAAGAAGGTCCAAGGGATACAGTAAACCTGAAGTGAAGCATCGGAATCAAAAACTGGACTCAAAGGAGTGGTTCAAATCATAGAAAGTTAGAGTGTCAGTCCTCTTGTACTTAAGTCAGCACTGTGCCTTTTGTTTTAAATTCGTATGCAATTTCTGTGTTTCATTGTCGATAAGAATGTCCAAGGGATTCAGTAAACCTGAAGTGAAGCATCGGAAACTAAAACCAGACTCACAGGAGAGGTTCAAATCATAGAAACTTAGAGTGTCAGTCCTCTTGTACTTAAGTCGGCATTCTGCCTTTTGTATTAATTTCGGATGCAATTTCTGTGTTTCGTCGTCAATAAGAAGGTCCAAGGGATACAGTAAACCTGAAGTGAAGCCTCGGCAACAAAAACTGGGCTCACAGGAGTGGTTCAAATCATAGAAAGTTAGAGTGTCAGTCCTCTTGTACTTAAGTCGGCATTTTGCCTTACGTATTAAATTCGGATGCAATTTCTGTGTTTCATCGTCAATAAGAAGCTCCAAGGGACACAGTAAACCTGAAGTGAAGCATCGGAATCCAAAACTGGACTCACAGGTGGGGTTCAAATCATAGGAAGTTAGAGTGTCGGTCCTCTTGTACTTAAGTCGGCATTGTGCATAATGTATTAAATTCGGATGCAATTTCTGTGTTTCATCGTCAATAAGAAGTTCCAAGGAATACAGTAAACCTGAAGTGAAGCATCGGAATCAAAAACTGGACTCAAAGGAGAGGTTCAAATCAGAGAAACTTAGAGTGTCAGTCCTCTTGTACTTAAGTCGGCATTGTGTCTTTTGTATTAAATTCGGTTGCAATTTCTGTGTTTCATCGTCAATAAGAAGGTCCAAGGGATACAGTAAACCTGAAGTGAAGCATCGGAATCTAAAACTGGACTCACAGGAGAGGTTCAAATCATAGAAAATTTGAGTGTCAGTCCTCTTGTACTTAAGTCGCCATTGTGCCTTTTTTATTAAATTCTGATGCAATTTCAATGTGTTTCATCGTCAATAAGGAAGTCCAAGGGATAAAGTAAAACTGAAGTGAAGCATTGGAATCTAAAACTGGCCTCACAGGAATGGTTCAAATCATAGAAAGTTAGAGTGTCAATCCTCTTATACTTAAGTCGGCATTGTGATTTTGTATTAATTTCGGATGCAATTTCTGTGTTTCATCGTCAATAAAAAGGTCCAAGGGATACAGTAAACCTGAAGTGAAGCCTCGGCAACAAAAATTGGACTCACAGGAGAGGTTCAAATCATAGAAAGTTAGAGTGTCAGTCCTCTTGTTCTTAGGTCGGCATTGTGCCTTTTGTTTTAAATTCATATGCAATTTCTGTGTTTCATTGTCAATAAGAAGGTCCAAGGGATTCAGTAAACCTGAAGTGAAGCATCGGAAACTAAAACCTGACTCACAGGAGAGGTTCAAATCATAGAAACTTAGAGTGTCAGTACTCTTGTACTTAAGTCGGCATTGTGCCTTTTGTATTAATTTCGGATGCAATTTCTGTGTTTCGTCGTCAATAAGAAGGTCCAAGGGATACAGTAAACCTGAAGTGAAGCATCGGAATCTAAAACTGGACTCACAGGAGAGGTTCAAATAATAGAAAGTTAGAGTGTCAGTCCTCTTGTACTTAAGTCGGCATTGTGCCTTTTGTATTAAATTCGGATGCAATTTCTATGTTTCATCGTCAATAAGAAGGTCCAAGGGAAACAGTAAACCTGAAGTGAAGCATCGGAATCTAAAACTGGACTCAAAGGAGTGGTTCAAATCATAGAAAGTTAGAGTGTCCGTCCTCTTGTACTTAAGTCAGCACTGTGCCTTTTGTTTTAAATTCGTATGCAACTTCTGTGTTTCATTGTCAATAAGAAGGTCCAAGGGATTCAGTAAACCTGAAGTGAAGCATCGGAAACTAAAACCTGACTCACAGGAGAGGTTCAAATCATAGAAACTTAGAGTGTCAGTCCTTTGTACTTAAGTCGGCATTGTGCCTTTTGTATTAATTTCGGATGCAATTTCTGTGTTTCGTCGTCAATAAGAAGGTCCAAGGGATACAGTAAACCTGAAGTGAAGCCTCGGCAACAAAAACTGGACTCACAGGAGAGGTTCAAATCATAGAACGTTAGAGTGTCAGTCCTCTTGTACTTAAGTCGGCATTTTGCTTTATGTATTAAATTCGGATGCAATTTCTGTGTTTCATCGTCAATAAGAAGCTCCAAGGGACACAGTAAACCTGAAGTGAAGCATCAGAATCCAAAACTGGACTCACAGGTGGGGTTCAAATCATAGAAAGTTAGAGTGCCAGTCCTGTTGCACTTAATTCGGCATTGTGCCTTTTGTATTAACTTCGGATGCAATTTCTGTGTTTCATCGTCAATAAGAAGCTCCAAGGGATACAGTAAACCTGAAGTGAAGCATCGGATCTAAAACTGGCATCACAGGAGTGGTTCAAATCATAGAAAGTTAGAGTGTCTGTCCTCTTCTACTTAAGTCTGCATTGCGCATTTTGTTTTAATTTCGGATGCAATTTCTGTGTTTCATCGTCAATAAGAAGCTCCAAGGGACACAGTAAACCTGAAGTGAAGCATCGGAATCCAAAACTGTTCTCACAGGTGGGGTTCAAATCATAGAAAGTTAGAGTGTCGGTCCTCTTGTACTTAAGTCGGCATTGTGCATATTGTATTAAATTCGGATGAAATTACTGTGTTTCATCGTCAATAAGAAGTTCCAAGGAATACAGTAAACCTGAAGTGAAGCATCGGAATCTAAAGCTGGACTCAAAGGAGAGGTTCAAATCAGAGAAACTTAGAGTGTCAGTCCTCTTGTACTTAAGTCGGCATTGTGTCTTTTGTATTAAATTCGGATGCAATTTCTGTGTTTCATCGTCAATAAGAAGGTCCAAGGGATACAGTAAACCTGAAGTGAAGCATCGGAATCTAAAACTGGACTCACAGGAGAGGTTCAAATCATAGAAAATTTGAGTGTCAGTCCTCTTGTACTTAAGTCGCCATTGTGCCTTTTTTATTAAATTCTGATGCAATTTCAATGTGTTTCATCGTCAATAAGGAAGTCCAAGGGATAAAGTAAAACTGAAGTGAAGCATTGGAATCTAAAACTGGCCTCACAGGAGTGGTTCAAATCATAGAAAGTTAGAGTGTTAATCCTCTTGTACTTAAGTCGGCATTGTGATTTTGTATTAATTTCAGATGCAATTTCTATGTTTCATCGTCAATAAGAAGGTCCAAGGGATACAGTAAACCTGAAGTGAAACCACGGCAACAAAAATTGGACTCACAGGAGAGGTTCAAATCATAGAAAGTTAGAGTGTCATTCCTCTTGTACTTAGGTCGGCATTGTGCCTTTTGTTTTAAATTCATATGCAATTTCTGTGTTTCATTGTCAATAAGAAGGTCCAAGGGATTCAGTGAACCTGAAGTGAAGCTTCGGGAACTAAAACCTGACTCACAGGAGAGGTTCAAATCATAGAAACTTAGAGTGTCAGTACTCTTGTACTTAAGTCGGCATTGTGCCTTTTGTATTAATTTCGGATGCAATTTCTGTGTTTCGTCGTCAATAAGAAGGTCCAAGGGATACAGTAAACCTGAAGTGAAGCCACGGCAACAAAAACTGGACTCACAGGAGAGGTTCGAATCATAGAAAGTTAGAGTGTCAGTCCTCTTGTACTTAAGCCGGCATTGTGTCTTTTGTATTACATTCGGATGCAATTTTTTGTGTTTCATCGTCAATAAGAAGGTCCAAGGGATACAGTAAACCTGAAGTGAAGCATCGGAATCTAAAACTGGACTCACAGGAGAGGTTCAAATAAATGAAAGTTAGAGTGTCAGTCCTCTTGTACTTAAGTCGGCATTGTGCCTTTTGTATTAAATTCGGATGCAATTTCTATGTTTCATCGTCAATAAGAAGGTCCAAGGGATACAGTAAACCTGAAGTGAAGCATCGGAATCTAAAACTGGACTCAAAGGAGTGGTTCAAATCATAGAAAGTTAGAGTGTCAGTCCTCTTGTACTTAAGTCAGCACTGTGCCTTTTGTTTTAAATTCGTATGCAATTTCTGTGTTTCATTGTCAATAAGAAGGTCCAAGGGATTCAGTAAACCTGAAGTGAAGCATCGGAAACTAAAACCTGACTCACAGGAGAGGTTCAAATCATAGAAACTTAGAGTGTCAGTCCTTTGTACTTATGTCGGCATTGTGCTTTTTGTATTAATTTCGGATGCAATTTCTGTGTTTCGTCGTCAATAAGAAGGTCCAAGGGATACAGTAAACCTGAAGTGAAGCCTCGGCAACAAAAACTGGACTTACAGGAGAGGTTCAAATCATAGAAAGTTAGAGTGTCAGTCCTCTTGTACTTAAGTCGGCATTTTGCCTTATGTATTAAATTCGGATGCAATTTCTGTGTTTCATCGTCAACAAGATGGTCCAAGGGATACAGTAAACTTGAAGTGAGGCATCGGAATCTAAAACTGGATTAACAGGAGAGGTTCGAATCATAGAAAGTTAGACTGTCAGTCCTCTTGTACTTAAGCCGGCATTGTGCCTTTTGTATTAAATTCGGATGCAATTTTTGGTGTTTCATCGTCAATAAGAAGGTCCAAGGGATACAGTAAACCTGAAGTGAAGCATCGGAATTTAAAACTGGCATCACAGGAGTGGTTCAAATCATAGAAAGTTAGAGTGTCTGTCCTCTTCTACTTAAGTCGGCATTGTGCCTTTTGTTTTAATTTCGAATGCAATTTCTGTGTTTCATCGTCAATAAGAAGCTCCAAGGGACACAGTAAACCTGAAGTGAAGCATCGGAATCCAAAACTGGTCTCACAGGTGGGGTTCAAATCATAGAAAGTTAGAGTGACGGTCCTCTTGCACTTAAGTCGGCATTGTGCCTTTTGTATTAATTTCGGATGCAATTTCTATGTTTCATCGTCAATAAGAAGGTCCAAGGGATACAGTAAACCTGAAGTGAAGCATCGGAATCTAAAACTGGACTCACAGGAGAGGTTCAAATCATAGAAAATTTGAGTGTCAGTCCCCTTGTACTTAAGTCGCCATTGTGCCTTTTTTATTAAATTCTGATGCAATTTCAATGTGTTTCATCGTCAATAAGGAAGTCCAAGGGATAAAGTAAAACTGATGTGAAGCATTGGAATCTAAAACTGGCCTCACAGGAGTGGTTCAAATCATAGAAAGTTAGAGTGTCAATACTCTTGTACTTAAGTCGGCATTGTGATTTTGTATTAATTTCGGATGCAATTTCTGTGTTTCATCGTCAATAAGAAGGTCCAAGGGATACAGTAAACCTGAAGTGAAGCCTCGGCAACAAAAATTGGACTCACAGGAGAGGTTCAAATCATAGAAAGTTAGAGTGTCAGTCCTCTTGTACTTAGGTCGGCATTGTGCCTTTTGTTTTAAATTCATATGCAATTTCTGTGTTTCATTGTCAATAAGAAGGTCCAAGGGATTCAGTAAACCTGAAGTGAAGCATCGGAAACTAAAACCTGACTCACAGGAGAGGTTCAAATCATAGAAACTTAGAGTGTCAGTACTCTTGTACTTAAGTCGGCATTGTGCCTTTTGTATTAATTTCGGATGCAATTTCTGTGTTTCGTCGTCAATAAGAAGGTCCAAGGTATACAGTAAACCTGAAGTGAAGCCTCGGCAACAAAAACTGGACTCACAGGAGAGGTTCAAATCATAGAAAGTTAGAGTGTCAGTCCTCTTGTACTTAAGTCGGCATTTTGCTTTATGTATTAAATTCGGATGCAATTTCTGTGTTTCATCGTCAATAAGATGGTCCAAGGGATACAGTAAACTTGAAGTGAGGCATCGGAATCAAAAACTGGATTAACAGGAGAGGTTCGAATCATAGAAAGTTAGAGTGTCAGTCCTCTTGTACTTAAGCCGGCATTGTGCCTTTTGTATTAAATTCGGATGCAATTTTTTGTGTTTCATCGTCAATAAGAAGGTCCAAGGGATACAGTAAACCTGAAGTGAAGCATCGGAATCTAAAACTGGACTCACAGGAGAGGTTCAAATAATAGAAAGTTAGAGTGTCAGTCCTCTTGTACTTAAGTCGGCATTGTGCCTTTTGTATTAAATTCGGATGCAATTTCTATGTTTCATCGTCAGTAAGAAGGTCCAAGGGATACAGTAAACCTGAAGTGAAGCATCGGAATCTAAAACTGGACTCAAAGGAGTGGTTCAAATCATAGATAGTTAGAGTGTCAGTCCTCTTGTACTTAAGTCAGCACTGTGCCTTTTGTTTTAAATTCGTATGCAATTTCTGTGTTTCATTGTCAATAAGAAGGTCCAAGGGATTCAGTAAACCTGAAGTGAAGCATCGGAAACTAAAACCTGACTCACAGGAGAGGTTCAAATCATAGAAACTTAGAGTGTCAGTCCTTTGTACTTAAGTCGGCATTGTGCTTTTGTATTAATTTCGGATGCAATTTCTGTGTTTCGTCGTCAATAAGAAGGTCCAAGGGATACAGTAAACCTGATGTGAAGCCTCGGCAACAAAAACTGGACTCACAGGAGAGATTCAAATCATAGAAAGTTAGAGTGTCAGTCCTCTTGTACTTAAGTCGGCATTTTGCCTTATGTATTAAATTCGGATGCAATTTCTGTGTTTCATCGTCAATAAGATGGTCCAAGGGATACAGTAAACTTGAAGTGAGGCATCGGAATCTAAAACTGGATTAACAGGAGAGGTTCGAATCATAGAAAGTTAGAGTGTCAGTCCTCTTGTACTTAAGCCGGCATTGTGCCTTTTGTATTAAATTCGGATGCAATTTTTGGTGTTTCATCGTCAATAAGAAGGTCCAAGGGATACAGTAAACCTGAAGTGAAGCATCGGAATCTAAAACTGGACTCACAGGGGAGGTTTAAATCATAGAAAGTTAGAGTGCCAGTCCTCTTGCACTTAATTCGGCATTGTGCCTTTTGTATTAACTTCGGATGCAATTTCTGTGTTTCATCGTCAAAAAGAAGGTCCAAGGGATACAGTAAACCTGAAGTGAAGCATCGGAATTTAAAACTGGCATTACAGGAGAGGTTCAAATCATAGAAAATTTGGGTGTCAGTCCTCTTATACTTAAGTCGGCATTGTGCCTTTTGTATTAAATTCTGATGCAATTTCAATGTGTTTCATCGTCAATAAGGAAGTCCAAGGGATAAAGTAAAACTGAAGTGAAGCATTTAAATCTAAAACTGGACTCACAGGAGTGTTTCAAATCATAGAAAGTTAGAGTGTCAATCCTCTTATACTTAAGTCGGCATTGTGATTTTGTATTAATTTCGGATGCAATTTCTGTGTTTCATCGTCAATAAGAAGGTCCAAGTGACACAGTAAACCTGAAGTGAAGCCTCGGCAACAAAAATTGGACTCACAGGAGAGGTTCAAATCATAGAAAGTTAGAGTGTCAGTCCTCTTGTACTTAGGTCGGCATTGTGCCTTTTGTTTTAAATTCGTATGCAATTTCTGTGTTTCATTGTCAATAAGAAGGTCCAAGGGATTCAGTAAACCTGAAGTGTAGCATCGGAATCCAAAACTGGACTCACAGGTGGGGTTCAAATCATAGAAAGTTAGAGTGCCAGTCCTCTTGCACTTAATTCGGCATTGTGCCTTATGTATTAACTTCGGATGCAATTTCTGTGTTTCATCGTCAATAAGAAGGTCCAAGGGATACAGTAAACCTGAAGTGAAGCATCGGAATCTAAAACTGGCATCACAGGAGTGGTTCAAATCATAGAAAGTTAGTGTCTGTCCTCTTCTACTTAAGTCTGCATTGTGCATTTTGTTTTAATTTCGGATGCAATTTCTGTGTTTCATCGTCAATAAGAAGCTCCAAGGGACACAGTAAACCTAAAGTGAAGCATCGGAATCCAAAACTGGACTCACAGGTGGGGTTCAAATCATAGAAAGTTAGAGTGTCGGTCCTCTTGTACTTAAGTCGGCATTGTGCATATTGTATTAAATTCGGATGCAATTTCTGTGTTTCATCGTCAATAAGAAGTTCCAAGGAATACAGTAAACCTGAAGTGAAGCATCGGAATCTAAAACTGGACTCAAAGGAGAGGTTCAAATCAGAGAAACTTAAAGTGTCAGTCCTCTTGTACTTAAGTCGGCAGTGTGTCTTTTGTATTAAATTCGGATGCAATTTCTGTGTTTCATCGTCAATAAGAAGGTCCAAGGGATACAGTAAACCTGAAGTGAAGCATCGGAATCTAAAACTGTACTCACAGGAGACGTTCAAATCATAGAAAATTTGGGTGTCAGTCCTCTTGTACTTAAGTCGCCATTGTGCCTTTTTTGTTAAATTCTGATGCAATTTCAATGTGTTTCATCGTCAATAAGGAAGTCCAAGGGATAAAGTAAAACTGAAGTGAAGCATTGGAATCTAAAACTGGCCTCACAGGAGTGGTTCAAATCATAGAAAGTTAGAGTGTCAATCCTCTTGTACTTAAGTCGGCATTGTGATTTTGTATTAATTTCGGATGCAATAACTGTGTTTCATCGTCAATAAGAAGGTCCAAGGGATACAGTAAACCTGAAGTGAAGCCTCGGCAACAAAAATTGGACTCACAGGAGAGGTTCAAATCATAGAAAGTTAGAGTGTCAGTCCTCTTGTACTTAGGTCGGCATTGTGCCTTTTGTTTTAAATTCATATGCAATTTCTGTGTTTCATTGTCAATAAGAAGGTCCAAGGGATTCAGTAAACCTGAAGTGAAGCATCGGAAACTAAAACCTGACTCACAGGAGAGGTTCAAATCATAGAAACTTAGAGTGTCAGTACTCTTGTACTTAAGTCGGCATTGTGTCTTTTGTATTAATTTCGGATGCAATTTCTGTGTTTCGTCGTCAATAAGAAGGTCCAAGGGATACAGTAAACCTGAAGTGAAGCCTCGGCAACAAAAACTGGACTCACAGGAGCGGTTCAAATCATAGAAAGTTAGAGTGCCAGTCCTCTTGCACTTAATTCGGCATTTTGCCTTATGTATTAAATTCGGATGCAATTTCTGTGTTTCATCGTCAATAAGATGGTCCAAGGGATACAGTAAACTTGAAGTGAGGCATCGGAATCTAGAACTGGATTAACAGGAGAGGTTCGAATCATAGAAAGTTAGAGTGTCAGTCCTCTTGTACTTAAGCCGACATTGTGCCTTTTCTATTAAATTCGGATGCAATTTTTGGTGTTTCATCGTCAATAAGAAGGTCCAAGAGATACAGTAAACCTGAAGTGAAGCATCGGAATCTAAAACTGGAATCACAGGAGAGGTTTAAATCATAGAAAGTTAGAGTGCCAGTCCTCTTGCACTTAATTCGGCATTGTGCGTTTTGTATTAACTTCGGATGCAATTTCTGTGTTTCATTGTCAATAAGAAGGTCCAAGGGATTCAGTAAACCTGAAGTGAAGCATCGGAAACTAAAACCTGACTCACAGGAGAGGTTCAAATCATAAAACTTAGAGTGTCAGTACTCTTGTACTTAAGTCGGCATTGTGCCTTTTGTATTAATTTCGGATGCAATTTCTGTGTTTCGTCGTCAATAAGAAGGTCCAAGGGATACAGTAAACCAGAAGTGAAGGCTCGGCAACAAAAACTGGTATCACAGGAGAGGTTCAAATCATAGAAAGTTAGAGTGTCAGTCCTCTTGTACTTAAGTCGGCATTGTCCCTTTTGTATTAAATTCTGATGCAATTTCAATGTATTTCATCGTCAATAAGGAAGTCCAAGGGATAAAGTAAAACTGAACTGAAGCATTGGAATCTAAAACTGGCCTCACAGGAGTGGTTCAAATCATAGAAAGTTAGAGTGTCAATCCTCTTGTACTTAAGTCGGCATTGTGATTTTGTATTAATTTCGGATGCAATTTCTATGTTTCATCGTCAATAAGAAGGTCCAAGTGATACGGTAAACCTGAAGTGAAGCCTCGGCAACAAAAATTGGACTCACAGGAGAGGTTCAAATCATAGAAAGTTAGAGTGTCAGTCCTCTTGTACTTAGGTCAGCATTGTGCCTTTTGTTTTAAATTCGTATGCAATTTCTGTGTTTCATTGTCAATAAGAAGGTCCAAGGGATTCAGTAAACCTGAAGTGAAGCATCGGAATCCAAAACTCGACTCACAGGTGGGGTTCAAATCATAGAAAGTTAGAGTGTCAGTCCTCTTGTACTTAAGTCGGCATTGTCCCTTTTGTATTAAATTCTGATGCAATTTCAATGTATTTCATCGTCAATAAGGAAGTCCAAGGGATAAAGTAAAACTGAACTGAAGCATTGGAATCTAAAACTGGCCTCACAGGAGTGGTTCAAATCATAGAAAGTTAGAGTGTCAATCCTCTTGTACTTAAGTCGGCATTGTGATTTTGCATTAATTTCGGATGCAATTTCTGTGTTTCATCGTCAATAAGAAGGTCCAAGTGATACGGTAACCCTGAAGTGAAGCCTCGGCAACAAAAATTGGACTCACAGGAGAGGTTCAAATCATAGAAAGTTAGAGTGTCAGTCCTCTTGTACTTAGGTCGGCATTGTGCCTTTTGTATTAAATTCGTACACAATTTCTGTGTTTCATCGTCAATAAGAAGGTCCAAGGGATACAGTAAATCTGAAGTGAAGCATCGGGATCTAAATCAGGACTCACAGGAGAGGTCCAAATCATAGAAAGTTAGAGTGTCAGTCCTCTTGTACTTAAGTCGGCATTGTGCCTTTTGTATTAAATTCGGATGCAATTTCTGTGTTTCATCGTCAATAAGGAGGTCCAAGGGATACAGTAAACTTGAAGTGAAGCATCAGAATCTAAAACTGAATCACAGGAGAGGTTCAAATCATAGAAAGTAGCGTGTCAGTCCTCTTGTACTTAAGCCGACATTGTGCCTTTTGTATTAAATTCGGATGCAATTTCTATGTTTCATCGTCAATAAGAAGGTCCAAGGGATACAGTAAACCTGAAGTGAAGCATCGGCAACAAATAATGGACTCACAGGAGAGGTTCAAATCGTAGAAAGTTAGAGTGTCAGTCCTCTTTTACTTAAGTCGGCATTGTGCCTTATGTGTTAAATTCGGATGCAATTTCTGTGTTTCATCGTCAATAATATGGTCCAAAGGATACAGTAAACTAGAAGTGAGGCATCGGAATCTAAAACTGGATTAACAGGAGAGGTTCGAATCATAGAAAGTTGGAGTGTCAGTCCTCTTGTACTTAAGCCGGCATTGTGCCTTTTGTATTTAATTCGGATGCAATTTTTTGTGTTTCATCGTCAATAAGGTCCAAGGGATACAGTAAACCTGAAGTGAAGCATCGGAATCCAAAACTGGCCTCACAGGAGTGGTTCAAATCATAGAAAGTTAGAGTGTCTGTCCTCTTCTACTTAAGTCGGCATTGTGCCTTTTGTATTAATTTCGGATGCAATTTCTGTGTTTCATCGTCAATAAGAAGGTCCAAGGGATACAGTAAATTTGAAGTGAAGCATCGGAATCTAAAATTGGCCTCACAGGAGTGGTTCAAATCATAGAAAGTTAGAGTGTCTGTCCTCTTCTACTTAAGTCGGCATTGTGCCTTTTGTATTAACTTTGGATGTAATTTCTGTGTTTCATCATCAATAAGAAGGTGTAAGGGATACAGTAAACCTGAAGTGAAGCCTCGGCACCTAAAACTGGACTCACAAGAGAGGTTCAAATCATAGAAAATTAGAGTGTCAGTCCTCTTGTACTTAAGTCGGCATTGTGCCTTTTGTGTTAAAATCAGATGCAATTTCTGTGCTTCATCGTCAATAAGAAGGGCCAAGGGATACAGTAAGCCTGAAGTGAAGCATCGGAATGTAAAACTGTACTCACAGGAGAGGTTCAAATCAGAGAAACTTAGAGTGTCAGTCCTCTTGTATTTAAGTCGGCATTGTGCCTTTTGTATTAAATTCGGATGCAATTTCTGTGTTTCATCGTCAATACGAAGGTCCAAGGGATAGAGTAAACCTGAGGTGAAGCATCGGAATCTAAAACTGGACTCACAGGAGAGGTTCAAAGCATAGAAAATTTGAGTGTCAGTCCTCTTGTACTTAAGTCGGCATTGTGCCTTTTGTATTAAATTCGGACGCAATTTCTGTGTTTCATCGTCAATAAGAAGGTCAAAGGGATACAGAAAGTCTGAAGTGAAGCATCGGAATCTAAAACTGGACTCACAGGAGAGGTTCAAATCATAGAAAGATAGAGTGTCTGTCCTCTTGTGCTTAAGTCGGCATTGTGCCTTTTGATTTAATTCGGATGCAATTTCTGTGTTTCATCGTCAAAAAGAAGGTCCAAGGAATACAGTAAACCTGAAGTAAAGCATCGGAATCTATAAGTGGCCTAAATGGAGTGGTTCAAATCATAGAAAGTTAGAGTGTCAGTCCTCTTGTACTTAAGTCGGCATTGTGCCTTTTGTATTAATTTCGGGTGCAATTTCTGTGCTTCATTGTCAATAAGAAGGTCCAAGGTATACAGTAAACCTGAAGTGAAGCATCGGAATCTAAAACTGGACTCACAGGTGAGGTTCAAATCATAGAAAGTTAGAGTGTCGGTCCTCTTGTACTTAAGTCGGCAATGTGCATTTTGTATTAAATTCGGATGCAATTTCTGTGTTTTATCGTCAATAAGAAGGTCCAAGGGATACAGTAAACCCGAAGTGAAGCATCGGAATCTAAAACTGGACTCACAGGAGAGGTTCAAATAATAGAAAGTTAGAGTGTCAGTCCTCTTGTACTTAAGTCAGCATTGTGCCTTTTGTATTAAATTCGGATGCAATTTCTATGTTTTATCGTCAATAAGAAGGTCCAAGGGATACAGTAAGCCAGAAGTGAAGCATCGGAATCTAAAACTGGACTCAAAGGAGTGGTTCAAATCATAGCAAGTTAGAGTGTCAGTGCTCTTGTACTTAAGTCAGCACTGTGCTTTTTGTTTTAAATTTGTATGCAATTTCTGTGTTTCATTGTCAATAAGAAGGTCCAAGGGATTCAGTAAACCTGAAGTGAAGCATCGGAAACTAAAACCTGACTCACAGGAGAGGTTCAAATCATTGAAACTTAGAGTGTCGGTCCTCTTGTACGTAAGTCGGCATTGTGCCTTTTGTATTAATTTCGGATGCAATTTCTGTGTTTCGCCGTCAATAAGAAGGTCCAAGGGATACAGTAAACCTAAAGTGAAGCCTCGGCAACAAAAACTGGACTCACAGGAGAGGTTCAAATCATAGAAAGTTAAAGTGTCAGTAATCTTGTACTTAAGTCGGCATTGTGCCTTATGTATTAAATTCGGATGCAATTTCTGTGTTTCATCGTCAATAAGAAGGTCCAAGGGATACAGTAAACCTGAAGTGAAGCCTCGGCATCTAAAACTGGACTCACAGGAGAGGTTCAAATCATAGAAAATTAGAGTGTCAATCCTCTTGTACTTAAGTCGGCATTGTGCCTTTTGTATTAAAATCGGATGCAATTTCTGTGCTTCATCGTCAATAAGAAGGTCCAAGGGATACAGTAAACCTGAAGTGAAGCATCGGAATCTAAAACTGCACTCACAGGAGAGGTTCAAATCAGAGAAAGTTAGAGTGTCAGTCCTCTTGTACTTAAGTCGGCATTGTGCCTTTTGTATTAGATTCGGATGCAATTTCTGTGTTTCATCGTCAATAAGAAGGTCCAAGGGATACAGAAAACCTGAAGTGAAGCATCGGAATCTAAAACTGGAATCACAGGAGAGGTTCAAATCAAAGAAAGTTAGAGTGTCAGTCCTCTTGTACTTAAGTCGGAATTGTGCCTTTTGTATTAAATTTGGATGCAATTTCTGTGTTTCATCGTCAATAAGAAGGTCCAAGGGACACAGTAAACCTGAAGTGAAGCATCGGAATCTAAAACTGGACTCACAGGAGAGGTTCAAATCATAGAAAGTTAGAGTGTCAGTCCTCTTGTACTTAAGTCAGCACTGCGCCTTTTGTATTAAATTCGGATGCAATTTCTGTGTTTCAGCGTCAATAAGAAGGTCCCAGGGATACAGTAAACCTGAAGTGAAGCACCGGAATCTATTACTGGACTCACAGGAGTGGTTCAAATCATAGAAATGTAGAGTGTCAGTCCTCTTGTACTTAAGTCGGCATTGTGCCTGTTGTATTAAATTCGGATGCAATTTCTGTATTTCATCCTCTATACGAATGTCCAAGGGATGCAGTAATCCTGAAGTGAAGCATCGGAATCTAAAACTGTGCTCACAGGAGAGGTTCATATCATAGAAAGTTCGAGTTTCAGTCCTCTTGTACTTAAGTCGGCATTGTGCCTTTTGTATTTAATTCGGATGCAATTTCTATGTTTCATCGTCATTAAGAAGGTCCAAGGTATACAGTAAACCTGAAGTGAAGCATCGGAATCCTAAACTGGACTCACAGGTGAGGTTCAAATCATAGAAAGTTAGAGTGTCAGTCCTCTTGTACTTAAGTCGGCATTGTGCCCTTTGTATTAAATTTGGATGCAATTTCTGTGTTTCATCGTCAATAACATGGTCCAAGGGATACAGTAAACCTGAAGTGTAGCATCGGAATGTAAAACTGTACTCACAGGAGAGGTTCAAATAATAGAAAGTTAGAGTGTCAGTCCTCTTGTACTTAAGTCGGCATTGTGCCTTTTGTATTACATTCGGATGCAATTTCTATGTTTCATCGTCAATAAGAAGGTCCAAGGCATACAGTAAACCTGAAGTGAAGCATCGGAATCTAAAACTGGACTCACAGGAGTGGTTAAAATCATAGAAAATTAGAGTGTCAGTCCTCTTGTACTTAAGTCGGCACATTGCCTTTTGCTTTAAATTCGTATGCAATTTCTGTGTTTCATTGTCAATAAGAAAGTCCAAGGGATTTAGTAAACCTGAAGTGAAGCATCGGAAACTACAACCTGACTCACAGGAGAGGTTCAAATCATAGAAACTTAGAGTGTCAGTCCTCTTGTACTTAAGTCGGCATTGTGCCTGTTGTATTAAATTCGGATGCAATTCCTGTGTTTCGTCGTCAATAACAAGGTCAAAGGGATACAGTAAACCTGAAGTGAAGCCTCGGCAACAAAAACTGGACTCACAGGAGAGGTTCAAATCATAGAAAATTAGAGTGTCAGTCCTCTTGTACTTAAGTCGGCATCGTGCCTATTGTATTAAAATCGGATGCGATTTCTGTGCTTCATCGTCAAAAAGAAGGTCCAAGGGATACCGTAAACCTGAAATGAAGCATCGGAATCTAAAACTGGACTCACTAGAGAAGTTCAAATCATAGAAAGTTCGAGTGTCAGTCGTCTTGTACATAAGTCGGCATTGTGCATTTTGTATTAAATTCGGATGCAATTTCTGTGTTTCATCGTCAATAAGAAGGTCCAAGGGATTCAGTAAACCTGAAGTGAAGCATCGAAATCTAAAACTGGACTCACAGGTGAGGTTCGAATCATAGAAAGTTAGAGTGTCAGTCCTCTTGTACTTAAGTCGGCATTGTGCCTTATGTATTAAATTCGGATGCAATTTCTGTGTTTCATCGTCAATAAGAAGGTCCAAGTGATACAGAAAACCTGAAGTGAAGCATCGGAATCTAAAACTGCAATCACAGGAGAGGGTCAAATCAAAGGAAGTTAGAGTGTCAGTCCTCTTGTACCTAAGTCGGCATTGTGCCTTTTGTATTAAATTCGGATGCAATTTCTGTGTTTCATCGTCAATAAGAAGGTCCAAGGGATGCAGTAAACCTGAAGTGAAGCATCGGAATCTAAAACTGGACTCACAGGAGAGGTTCAAATCATTGAAAGTTAGAGTGTCAGTCCTCTTGTACTTAAGTCGGCATTGCGCCTTTTGTATTAAATTCGGATGCAATTTCTGTGTTTCATCGTCAATAAGAAGGTCCAAGGGATACAGAAAACTAGAAGTGAAGCATCGGAATCTATTGCTGGACTCACAGGAGTGGTTCAAATCATAGAAACTTAGAGTGTCAGTCCTCTTGCACTTAAGTCGGCATTGTGTCTGTTGCATTAAATTCGGAAGCAATTTCTGTGTTTCTTCCTCAATAAGAAGGTCCAAGGGATGCAGTAAACGTGAAGTGAAGCATCGGAATCTAAAACTGTGCTCACAGGAGAGGTTCATATCATAGAAAGTTCGAGTGTCAGTCCTCCTGTACTTAAATCGGCATTGTGCCTTTTGTATTAAATTCGGATGCAATTTCTGTGTTTCATCGTCATTAAGAAGGTCCAAGGTATACAGTAAACCTGAAGTGAAGCATCGGAATCTAAAACTGGACTCACAGGTGAGTTTCAAATCATAGAAAGTTAGAGTGTCAGTCCTCTTGTACTTAAGTCGGCATTTTGCCTTTTGTGTTAAATTCGGATGCAATTTCTGTGTTTCATCGACAATAAGAAGGTCCAAGGGATACAGTAAACCTGAAGTGAAGCATCGGAATCTAAAACTGGACTCACAGGAGAGGTTCATATCATAGACAGTTAGAGTGTCAGTCCTCTTGTACTTAAGTCGGCATTGTGCCTTTTGTATTAAATTCGGATGCAATTTCTGTGTTCATCGTCAATAAGAAGGTCCAAGGTATACAGTAAACCTGAAGTGAAGCATCGGAAACTAAAACTGGACTCACAGGTGAGGTTCAAATCATAGAAAGTTAGAGTGTCAGTCCTCTTGTACTTAAGTCGGCATTGTGCCTTTTGTATTAAATTCGGATGCAATTTCTGTGTTTCATCGTCATTAAGAAGCTCCAAGGTATACAGTAAACCTGAAGTGAAGCATCGGAATCTAAAACTGGACTCACTGGTGAAATACAAATCATAGAAAGTTAGACTGTCAGACCTCTTGTACTTAAGTCGGCATTGTGCCTTTTGTATTAAATTCGGACACAATTTCTGTGTTTCATCGTCAATAAGAAGGTCCAAGGGATACAGTAAACCTGAAGTGAAGCATCGGAATCTAAAACTGGACTCACAGGAGAGGTTCATATCATAGAAAGCTAGAGTGTCAGTCCTCTTGTACTTAAGTCGGCATTGTGCCTGTTGTATTAAATTCGGATGCAATTTTTGTTTCATCCTCAACAAGAAGTTCCAAGGGATGCAGTAAACCTGAAGTGAAGCATTGGAAACTAAAACTGTGCTGACAGGAGAGGTTGATAGCATAGAAAGTTCGAGTGTCAGTCCTCTTGTACTTAAGTCGGCATTGTGCCTTTCGTATTAAATTCGGATGCAATTTCTGTGTTTCATCGTCATTAAGAAAGTCCAAGGTATACAGTAAACCTGAAGTGAAGCATCGGAATCTAAAACTGGACTCACAGGAGAGGTTCATATCATAGAAAGTTCGAGTGTCAGTCCTCTTGTACTTAAGTCGGCATTGTGCCTTTTGTATTAAATTCGGATGCAATTTCTGTGTTTCATCGTCATTAAGAAGGTCCAAGGTATACAGTAAACCTGAAGTGAAGCATCAGATTCTAAAACTGGACTCACAGGTGAGGTTCAAATCATAGAAAGTTAGTGTGTCAGACCTCTTGTACTTAAGTCGGCATTGTGCCTTTTGTATTAAATCTAAAAATGGACTCACAGGAGAGGATCATATCATAGAAAGTTAGAGGGTCAGTCGTCTTGTACTTAAGTCGGCATTGTGCCTTTTGTATTAAATTCGGATGCAATTTCTGTGTTTCATCGTCAATAAGAAGGTCCAAGGGATACAGTAAACCTGAAGTGAAGCATCGGAATCTAAAACTGGACTCACAGGAAAGGATCATATCATAGAAAGTTAGAGGGTCAGTCGTCCTGTACTTAAGTCGGCATTGTGCCTTTTGTATTAAATTCGGATGAAATTTCGGTGTTTCATCGTCAATAAGAAGGTCCAACGTATTCGATAAAACTGAAGTGAATCATCGGAATCTAAAACTGGACTAGCAGGTGAGGTTCATTTCATAGAAAAATAGAGTGTCAGTCCTCTTGTACTTAAGTCGGCATTGTGCCTTTTGTATTAAAATCAGATGCAATTTCTGTGTTTCATCGTCAATAAGAAGGACCAAGGGATACAGTAAACCTGAAGTGAAGCATCGGAATCTAAAACTGGACTCACGGGAGAGGTTCAAATATTAGACAGTTAGAGTGTCAGTCCTCTTGTACTTAAGTCGGCATTGTGCCTTTTGACTTAATTTCGGATGCAATTTCTGTGTTTCATCGTCAATAAGAAGGTCCAAGGAATTCAGTAAACCTGAAGTGAAGCATCGGAAACTAAAACCTGACTCACAGTAGAGGTTCAAATCTTAGAAACTTAGAGTGTCAGTCCTCTTGTACTTAAGTCGGCATTGTGCCTTTTGTATTAATTTCGGATGCAATTTCTGTGTTTCATCGTCAATAAGAAGGTCCAAGGGATACAGTAAACCTGAAGTGAAGGCTCAGCAACAAAAACTGGACTCTCAGGAGAGGTTCAAATCAGAGAAAGTTAGGGTGTCAGTCCACTTGTACTTAAGTCGGCATTGGTCCTTTTGTATTAAAATCGGATGCAATTTCTGTGCTTCATCGTCAATAAGAAGGTCCAAGGGGTACAGTAAACCTGAAGTGAAGCATCGGAATCTAAAACTGGACTTACAGGAGAGGTTCATATCAGAGAAAGTTAGAGTGTCAGTCCTCTTGTACTTTAGTCGGCATTGTGCCTTTTGTATTAAAATCGGATGCAATTTCTGTGTTTCTTCGTCAATAAGAAAGTCCAAGGGATACAGTAAACCTGAAGTGAAGCATCGGAATCTAAAACTGGACTCCCAGAAGATGTACAAATCAGAATAAGTTAGAGTGTCAGTCCTCTTGTACTTAAGTCGGCATTGTGCTTTTTGTATTAAATTCGGATGCAATTTCTGTGTTTCATCGTCAATAAGAAGGTCCAAGGGATACAGTAAACTTGAAGTGAAGCATCGGAATCTAAAACTGGACTCATAGGTGAGGTTCAAATCATAGAAAGTTAGAGTGTCAGTCCTCTTGTACTTAAGTCGGCATTGCGCCTTTTGTATTAAATCGGATGCAATTTCTGTGTTTCATCGTCAATAAGAAGGTCCAAGGTATACAGTAAAGCTGAAGTGAAGCATCGGAACCTAAAACTGGACTTACAGGTGAGGTTCAAATCATAGAAAGTTAGAGTGTCAGTCCTCTTGTACTTAAGTCGGCATTGTGCCTTTTGTATTAAATTCGGATGCAATTTCTGTGTTTCATCGTCAATAAGAAGGTCCAAGGGATACAGTAAACCTGAAGTGAAGCATCGGAATCTAAAACTGGACTCACAAGAGAGGTTCAAAACATTGAAAGTTAGAGTGTCAGTCCTCTTGTACTTAAGTCGACATTGTTCCTTTTGTATTAAATTCGGATGCAATTTCTGTGTTTCATCGTCAATAAGAAGGTCCAAGGGATACAGTAAACCTGAAGTGAAGCATCGGAATCTAAAACTGAACTCACAGGAGTGGTTCAAATCTTAGAAAGTTAGAGTGTCAGTTCTCTTGTACTTAAGTCGGCACTGTGCCTTTTGTATTAAATTCGTATGCAATTTCTGTGTTTCATTGTCAATAAGAAGGTCCAACGGATACAGTAAACCTGAAGTGAAGCATCGGAATCTAAAACTGGACTCACAGGAGAGGTTCAAATCATAGAAACTAAGAGTGTCAATCCTGTTGATCTTAAGTCGGCATTGTGCCTTTTGTATTAATTTCGGATGCAATTTCTGTGTTTCATCGTCAATAAGAAGGTCCAAGGGATACAGTAAACCTGAAGTGAAGCCTCGGCAACAAAAACTGGTCTCTCAGGGGAGGTTCAAATCAGAGAAAGTTAGAGTGTCAGTCCTCTTGTACTTAAGTCGCCATTGTTCCTTTTGTATTAAAATCGGATGCAATTTCTGTGCTTCATCGTCAATAAGAAGGTCCAAGGGGTACAGTAAACCCGAAGTGAAGCATCGGAATCTAAAACTGGACTCACAGGAGAGGTTCAAATCAGAGAAAGTTAGAGTGTCAGTCCTCTTGTACTTAAGTCGGCATTCTCCCTTTTGTATTAAATTCGTACGCAATTTCTGTGTTTCATCGTCAATAAGAAGGTCCAAGGGATACAGTAAACTTGAAGTGAAGCATTGGAATCTAAAACTGGAATCACAGGAGAGGTTCAAATCATAGAAAATTAGAGTGTCAGTCCTCTTGTACTTAAGCCGGCATTGTGCCTTTTGTATTAATATCGGATGCAATTTCTGTGTTTCATCGTCAATAAGAAGGTCCAAGGGATTCAGTAAACCTGAAGTGAAGCGTCGGAATCTAAAACTGGAATCACAGGAGAGGTTCAAATCAGAGAAAGTTAGAGTGTCAGTCCTCTTGTACTTAAGTCGGCATTGTGCCTGTTGTATTAAATTCGGATGCAATTTTTGTTTCATCCTCAACAAGAAGGTCCAAGGGATGCAGTAAACCTGAAGTGAAGCATTGGAAACTAAAACTGTGCTGACAGGAGAGGTTGATAGCATAGAAAGTTCGAGTGTCAGTCCTCTTGTACTTAAGTCGGCATTGTGCCTTTTGTATTAAATTCGGATGCAATTTCTGTGTTTCATCGTCATTAAGAAGGTCCAAGGTATACAGTAAACCTGAAGTGAAGCATCGGAATCTAAAACTGGACTCACAGGAGAGGTTCATATCATAGAAAGTCGAGTGTCAGTCCTCTTGTACTTAAGTCGGCATTGTGCCTTTTGTATTAAATTCGGATGCAATTTCTGTGTTTCATCGTCATTAAGAAGGTCCAAGGTATACAGTAAACCTGAAGTGAAGCATCAGATTCTAAAACTGGACTCACAGGTGAGGTTCAAATCATAGAAAGTTAGTGTGTCAGACCTCTTGTACTTAAGTCGGCATTGTGCCTTTTGTATTAAATCTAAAAATGGACTCACAGGAGAGGATCATATCATAGAAAGTTAGAGGGTCAGTCGTCTTGTACTTAAGTCGGCATTGTGCCTTTTGTATTAAATTCGGATGCAATTTCTGTGTTTCATCGTCAATAAGAAGGTCCAAGGGATACAGTAAACCTGAAGTGAAGCATCGGAATCTAAAACTGGACTCACAGGAAAGGATCATATCATAGAAAGTTAGAGGGTCAGTCGTCCTGTACTTAAGTCGGCATTGTGCCTTTTGAATTAAATTCGGATGAAATTTCGGTGTTTCATCGTCAATAAGAAGGTCCAACGTATTCGATAAAACTGAAGTGAATCATCGGAATCTAAAACTGGACTAGCAGGTGAGGTTCATTTCATAGAAAATTAGAGTGTCAGTCCTCTTGTACTTAAGTCGGCATTGTGCCTTTTGTATTAAAATCAGATGCAATTTCTGTGTTTCATCGTCAATAAGAAGGACCAAGGGATACAGTAAACCTGAAGTGAAGCATCGGAATCTAAAACTGGACTCACGGGAGAGGTTCAAATATTAGACAGTTAGAGTGTCAGTCCTCTTGTACTTAAGTCGGCATTGTGCCTTTTGACTTAATTTCGGATGCAATTTCTGTGTTTCATCGTCAATAAGAAGGTCCAAGGAATTCAGTAAACCTGAAGTGAAGCATCGGAAACTAAAACCTGACTCACAGTAGAGGTTCAAATCTTAGAAACTTAGAGTGTCAGTCCTCTTGTACTTAAGTCGGCATTGTGCCTTTTGTATTAATTTCGGATGCAATTTCTGTGTTTCATCGTCAATAAGAAGGTCCAAGGGATACAGTAAACCTGAAGTGAAGGCTCAGCAACAAAAACTGGACTCTCAGGAGAGGTTCAAATCAGAGAAAGTTAGGGTGTCAGTCCACTTGTACTTAAGTCGGCATTGGTCCTTTTGTATTAAAATCGGATGCAATTTCTGTGCTTCATCGTCAATAAGAAGGTCCAAGGGGTACAGTAAACCTGAAGTGAAGCATCGGAATCTAAAACTGGACTTACAGGAGAGGTTCATATCAGAGAAAGTTAGAGTGTCAGTCCTCTTGTACTTTAGTCGGCATTGTGCCTTTTGTATTAAAATCGGATGCAATTTCTGTGTTTCTTCGTCAATAAGAAAGTCCAAGGGATACAGTAAACCTGAAGTGAAGCATCGGAATCTAAAACTGGACTCCCAGAAGATGTACAAATCAGAATAAGTTAGAGTGTCAGTCCTCTTGTACTTAAGTCGGCATTGTGCTTTTTGTATTAAATTCGGATGCAATTTCTGTGTTTCATCGTCAATAAGAAGGTCCAAGGGATACAGTAAACTTGAAGTGAAGCATCGGAATCTAAAACTGGACTCATAGGTGAGGTTCAAATCATAGAAAGTTAGAGTGTCAGTCCTCTTGTACTTAAGTCGGCATTGCGCCTTTTGTATTAAATCGGATGCAATTTCTGTGTTTCATCGTCAATAAGAAGGTCCAAGGTATACAGTAAAGCTGAAGTGAAGCATCGGAACCTAAAACTGGACTTACAGGTGAGGTTCAAATCATAGAAAGTTAGAGTGTCAGTCCTCTTGTACTTAAGTCGGCATTGTGCCTTTTGTATTAAATTCGGATGCAATTTCTGTGTTTCATCGTCAATAAGAAGGTCCAAGGGATACAGTAAACCTGAAGTGAAGCATCGGAATCTAAAACTGGACTCACAAGAGAGGTTCAAAACATTGAAAGTTAGAGTGTCAGTCCTCTTGTACTTAAGTCGACATTGTTCCTTTTGTATTAAATTCGGATGCAATTTCTGTGTTTCATCGTCAATAAGAAGGTCCAAGGGATACAGTAAACCTGAAGTGAAGCATCGGAATCTAAAACTGAACGCACAGGAGTGGTTCAAATCTTAGAAAGTTAGAGTGTCAGTTCTCTTGTACTTAAGTCGGCACTGTGCCTTTTGTATTAAATTCGTATGCAATTTCTGTGTTTCATTGTCAATAAGAAGGTCCAACGGATACAGTAAACCTGAAGTGAAGCATCGGAATCTAAAACTGGACTCACAGGAAAGGTTCAAATCATAGAAACTAAGAGTGTCAATCCTGTTGATCTTAAGTCGGCATTGTGCCTTTTGTATTAATTTCGGATGCAATTTCTGTGTTTCATCGTCAATAAGAAGGTCCAAGGGATACAGTAAACCTGAAGTGAAGCCTCGGCAACAAAAACTGGTCTCTCAGGGGAGGTTCAAATCAGAGAAAGTTAGAGTGTCAGTCCTCTTGTACTTAAGTCGCCATTGTTCCTTTTGTATTAAAATCGGATGCAATTTCTGTGCTTCATCGTCAATAAGAAGGTCCAAGGGGTACAGTAAACCCGAAGTGAAGCATCGGAATCTAAAACTGGACTCACAGGAGAGGTTCAAATCAGAGAAAGTTAGGGTGTCAGTCCTCTTGTACTTAAGTCGGCATTCTCCCTTTTGTATTAAATTCGTACGCAATTTCTGTGTTTCATCGTCAATAAGAAGGTCCAAGAGATACAGTAAACTTGAAGTGAAGCATCGGAATCTAAAACTGGAATCACAGGAGAGGTTCAAATCATAGAAAATTAGAGTGTCAGTCCTCTTGTACTTAAGCCGGCATTGTGCCTTTTGTATCAATATCGGATGCAATTTCTGTGTTTCATCGTCAATAAGAAGGTCCAAGGGATTCAGTAAACCTGAAGTGAAGCGTCGGAATCTAAAACTGGAATCACAGGAGAGGTTCAAATCAGAGAAAGTTAGAGTGTCAGTCCTCTTGTACTTAAGTCGGCATTCTGCCTTTTGTATTAAAATCGAATGCAATTTCTGTGTTTCATCGTCAATAGCAAAGTCCAAGGGATACAGTAAACCTGAAGTGAAGCATCGGAATCTAAAACTGGGCTCACAGGTTAGGTTCAAATCATTGAAAGATAGTGTGTCGGTCCTCTTGTACTTAAGTCGGCATTGTGCATTTTGTATTAAATTGGGATGCAATTTCTGTGTTTCATCGTCAATAAGAAGGCCCCAGGGATACAGAAAACCTGAAGTGAAGCATCGGAATCTAAAACTGGAATTACAGAAGAGGTTCAAATCAAAGAAAGTTAGAGTGTCAGTCTACTTGTACTTAAGTCGGCATTGTGCCTTTTGTATTAAATTCGGATGCAATTTCTGTGTTTCATCGTCAATAAGAAGGTCCAAGGGATACAGTAAACCTGAAGTGAAGCATCGGAATCTAAAACTGGACTCACAGGAGAGGTTCAAATAATAGAAAGTTAGAGTGTCAGTCCTCTTGTACTTAAGTCGGCATTGTGCCTTTTGTATTAAATTCAGATGCAATTTCCGTGTTTCATCGTCAATAAGAAGGACCAAGGGATACAGTAAACCTGAAGTGAAGCATCGGAATCTAAAACTGGACTCACAGGAGAGGTTCAAATATTAGAAAGTTAGAGTGTCAGTCCTCTTGTACTTAAGTCGGCATTGTGCCTTTTGACTTAATTTCGGATGCAATTTCTGTGTTTCATCGTCAATAAGAAGGTCCAAGGGATACAGTAAACCTGAAGTGAAGCATCGGAATCTAAAACTGGACTCACAGGAGAGGTTCAAACATTGAAAGTTAGAGTGTAATTCCTCTTGTACTTAAGTCGGCATTGTGCCTTTTGTATTAAATTCGAATGCAATTTCTGTGTTTCATTGTCAATAAGAAGGTCCAAGGGATTCAGTAAACCTGAAGTGAAGCATCGGAAACTAAAACTTGACCCACAGTAGAGGTTCAAATCATACAAACTTAGAGTGTCAGTCCTCTTGTACTTAAGTCGGCATTGTGCCTTTTGTATTAAATTCGGATGCAATTTCTGTGTTTCATCGTCAATAAGAAGTTCCAAGGTATTCAGTAAACCTGAAGTGAAAAATCGGAATCTAAAACTGGCCTCACAAGAGTGGTTCAAATCATAGAAAGTTAGAGTGTCTATCCTCTTGTACTTAAGTCGGCAGTGTGCATTTTGTATTAATTTCGGATGCAATTTCTGTGTTTCATCGTCAATAAGAAGGTCCAAGGGATACAGTAAACCTGAAGTGAGGCATCGGAATCTAAAACTGGACTCACAGGTTAGGTTCAAATCATTGAAAGATAGAGTGTCGGTCCTCTTGTACTTAAGTCGGCATTGTGCATTTTGTATTAAATTCGGATGCAATTTCTGTGTTTCATCATCAATAAGAAGGTCCAAGGGATACAGTAAACTTGAAGTGAAGCATCGGAATCTAAAACTTGACTCACAGGAGGTGTTCAAATCATAGAAAGTTAGAGTGTCTATCCTCTTGTACATAAGTCGGCATTGTGCCTTTTGGATTAATTTCGGAAGCAATCTCTGTGTTTCATCGTTAATAAGAAGGTCCAAGGGATACAGTAAACCTGAAGTGAAGCATCGGAATCTAAAACTGGACTCAAAGGAGAGGTTCAAATAATAGAAAGTTAGAGTGTCAGTCCTCTTGTACTTAAGACGGCATTGTGCCATTTGTATTAAATTCGGATGCAATTTCTGTGTTTCATCGTCAATAAGAAGCTCCAAGGGATACAGTAAACCTGAAGTGAAGCATCGGAATCTAAAACTGGAGTAGCAGGAGAGGTTCAAATCATAGGAAGTTAGAAAGTCTGCCCTCTTGTACTTAAGTCTGCATTGCGCCTTTTGTATTAAATTCGGATGCAATTTCTGTGTTTCATCGTCAATAAGAAGGTCCAACGGATACAGTAAACCTGAAGTGAAGAATCGGAATCTAAAACTGGCCTCACAGGAGTGGTTAAAATCATATATAGTTAGAGTGTCTATCCTCTTGTACTTAAGTCGGCATTGTGCCTTTGGATTAAATTCGGATGCAATTTCTGTGTTTCATCGTCAATAAGACGGTCCAAGGGATACAGTAAACCTGAAGTGAAGCATCGGAATCTAAAACTGGACTCACAGATGAGGTTCAAATCATAAAAAGTTAGAGTGTCATTCCTCTTGTACTTAATTCGGCATTGTGCCTTTTGTTTTAAATTCGGAAGCAATTTCTGTGTTTCATCGTCAATAAGAAAGCCCAAGGGATGAAGTAAACCTGAAGTGAAGCATCGGAATCTAAAACTGGACTCACAGGAATGGTTCAAATCTTAGAAAGTTAGAGTGCCAGTCCTCTTGTACTTAAGTCGGCACTGTGCCTTTTGTATTAAATTCGTATGCAATTTCTGTGTTTCATTGTCAATAAGAAGGTCCAAGGGATACAGTAAACCTGAAGTGAAGCATCGGAATCTAAAACTGGACTCACAGGAGAGGTTCAAATAATAGAAAGTTAGAGTGTCTATCCTCTTGTACTTAAGTCGGCACTGTGCCTTTTGTATTAAATTCGTATGCAATTTCTGTGTTAATTGTCAATAAGAATGTCCAAGGGATTCAGTAAACCTGAAGTGAAGCATCGGAATCTAAAACTGGACTCACAGGAGAGGTTCAAATCACAGAAACTTAGAGGGTCAGTCCTCTTGTACTTAAGTCGGCATTGTGCCTTTTGTATTAATTTCGGAAGCAATTTCTGTGTTTCATTGTCAATAAGAAGGTCCAAGGCATACAGTAAACCTGAAGTGAAGGATCGGCAATAAAAACTGGACTCTCAGGAGAGGTTCAAATCAGAGTAAGTTAGAGTGTCAGTCCTCTTGTACTTATGTCGGCATTGTTCCTTTTGTATTAAAATCGGATGCAATTTCTGTGCTTCATCGTCAATAAGAAGTTCCAAGGGGTACAGTAAACCTGAAGTGAAGCATCGGAATTTAAAACTGGACTCACAGGAGAGGTCCAAATCAGGGAAAGTTAGAGTGTCAGTCCTCTTGTACTTAAGTCAGCATTGTGCCTTTTGTATTAAAATCGGATGCAATTTCTGTGTTTCATCGTCAATAAGAAAGTCCAAGGGATACAGTAAACCTGAAGTGAAGCATCGGACTCTAAAAGTGGACTCACAGAAGAGGTTCAATTCAGAGAAAGTTAGAGTGTCAGTCCTCTTGTACTTAAGTCGGTATTGTGCCTTTTGTATTAAATTCGTATGCAATTTCTGTGTTTCATCGTCAATAAGAAGGTCCAAGGGATACAGTAAACCTAAAGTGAAGCATCGGAATCTAAAACTGGACTCACAGGAGAGGTTCATATCATAGAAAGTTAGAGTATCATTCCTATTGTACTTAAGTCGGCATTGTGCCTTTTGTTTTACATTCGAAAGCAATTTCTGTGTTTCATCGTCAATAAGAAGGTCCAAGGTATACAGTAAACCTGAAGTGAAGCATCGGAATCTAAAACTGGACTCACAGGTGAGGTTCAAATCATAGAATGTTAGAGGGTCAGTCCTCTTGTACTTATGTCGGCTTTGTGCCTTTTGTATTAAATTCGAATGCAATTTCTGTGTTTCATCGTCAATAAGAAGGTCCAAGGGATACAGTAAACCTAATGTGAAGCATCGGAATCTAAAACTGGACTCACAGGAGAGGTTCAAATAATTGAAAGTTAGAGTGTCAGTCCTCTTGTACTTAAGTCAGCATTGTGCCTTTTGTATTAAATTCGGATGCAATTTCTGTGGTCATCGTCAAAAAGAAGGTCCAAGGGATACAGTAAACCTGAAGTGATGCATCGGATACTAAAACTGGACTCACAGGAGAGGTTCAAAACATTGAAAGTTAGAGTGTCAGTCCTCTTGTACTTAAGTCGACATTGTGCCTTTTGTATTAAATTTGGATGCAATTTCTGTGTTTCATCGTCAATAAGAAGGCCCCAGGGATACAGAAAACCTGAAGTGAAGTATCGGATTCTAAAACTGGAATTACAGAAGAGGTTCAAATCAAAGAAAGTTAGTGTGTCAGGCCACTTGAACTTAAGTCGGCACTGTGCCTTTTGTATCAAATTCGGATGCAATTTCTGTGTTTCATCGTCAATAAGAAGATCCAAGGGATTCAGTAAACCTGAAGTGAAGCATCGGAATCTAAAACTGGACTCACAGGTGAGGTTCAAGACATAGAAAGTTAGAGTGTCGGTCCTCTTGTACTTAAGTCGACATTGTGTATTTTCTATTAAATTCGGATGCAACTTCTGTGTTTCATCGTCAATAAGAAGGTCCAAGGGACACAGTAAACCTGAAGTGAAGCATCGGAATCTAAAACTGGACTCACAGGAGAGGTTCAAATAATAGAATGTTAGAGTGTTAGTCCTCTTGTACTTAAGCCGGCATTGTGCCTTTTGTATTAAATTCGGATGCAATTTCTGTGTTTCATCGTCAATAAGAAGGTCCAAGGGATTCAGTAATCCTGAAGTGAAGCATCGGAATCTAAAACTGGACTCACAGGAGAGGTTCAAATAATAGGAAGTTAGAGTGTCAGTCCTCTTGTACTTAAGTCGGCATTGTGCCTTTTGCATTAAATTCGGATGCAATTTCTGTGTTTCATCATCAATAAGAAGGCCCCAGGGATACAGAAAACCTGAAGTGAAGCATCGGAATCCAAAACTGGAATTACAGAAGAGGTTCAAATCAAAGAAAGTTAGAGTGTCAGGCCACTTGAACTTAAGTCGGCATTGTGCCTTTTGTATTAATTTCGGATGCAATTTCTGTGTTTCATCGTCAATAAGAAGGTCCAAGGGATACAATAAACCTGAAGTGAGGCATTGGAATCTAAAACTGGACTCACAGGTGAGATTCAAATCATAGAAAGTTAGAGTGTCGGTCCTCTTGTACTTAAGTCGGCATTGTGCATTTTGTATTAAATTCGGCTGCAATTTCTGTGTTTCATTGTCAATAAGAAGTTCCAAGGGATACAGTAAACCTGAAGTGAAGCATCGGAATCAAAAACTAGACTCAAAGGAGTGGTTAAAATCATAGAAATTTAGAGTGTCAGTCCTCTTGTACTTAAGTCGGCACTGTGCGTTTTGTTTTAGATTCGTATGCAATTTCTGTGTTTCATTGTCAATAAGAAGTTCCAAGGGATTCAGTAAACCTGAAGTGAAGCATCGGAAACTAAAACCTGACTCACAGGAGAGGTTCAAATCATAGGAAATTAGAGTGTCAGTCCTCTTGTACTTAAGTCGGCATTGTGCCTTTTGTATTAAATTCGGATGCAATTACTGTGTTACATCGTCAATAAGAAAGTCCAAGGAATACGGTAAACCTGAAGTGATGCATCGGAATCTAAAACTGGACTCACAGGAGAGGTTCAAATCATAGAAAGTTTGAGTGTCAGTCCTCTTGTACTTAAGTCGGCATTGTGCCTTCTGTATTAGATTCGGATGCAATTTCAATGTGTTTCATCGTCAATAAGAAAGTCCAAGGGATTCAGTAAACCTGAAGTGAAGCATCGGAATCTAAAACTGGACTCACAGGTGAGGTTCAAGACATAGAAAGTTAGAGTGTCGGTCCTCTTGTACTTAAGTCGACATTGTGCATTTTCTATTAAATTCGGATGCAATTTCTGTGTTTCATCGTCAATAAGAAGGTCCAAGGGACACAGTAAACCTGAAGTGAAGCATCGGAATCAAAAACTGGACTCACAGGAGAGGTTCAAATAATAGAAAGTTAGAGTGTCAGTCCCCTTGTACTTAAGCTGGCTTTGTGCCTTTTGTATTAAATTCGGATGCACTTTTTCTGAGTTTCATCGTCAATAAGAAGCTCCAAGGGATACAGTAAGCCTGAAGTGAAGCAACGGAATCTAAAACTGGACTAGCAGGAGAGGTTCAAATCATAAAAAGTTAGAAAGTCAGTCCTCTTGTACTCAAGTCGGCATTGTGCCTTTTGTATTAAATTCGGATGCAATTTCTGTGTTTCATCGTCAATAAGAAGGTCCAAGGGATACAGTAAACCTGAAGTGAAGAATCGGAATCCTAAACTGGCCTCACAGGAGTGGTTCAAATCATAGAAAGTTAGAGTGTCTATCCTCTTGTACTTAAGTCGGCATTGTGCCTTTTGTATTAATTTCGGATGCAATTTCTGTGTTTCATCGTCAATAAGAAGGTCCAAGGGATACAATAAACCTGAAGTGAGGCATCGGAATCTAAAACTGGACTCACAGGTGAGATTCAAATCATAGAAAGTTAGAGTGTCGGTCCTCTTGTACCTAAGTCGGCATTGTGCATTTTGTATTAAATTCGGATGCAATTTCTGTGTTTCATCGTCAATAAGAAGGTCCAAGGGATACAGTAAACCTGAAATGAAGCATCGGAATCTAAAACAGGACTCACATTAGAGGTTCAAATAATAGTAAGTTAGAGTGTCAGTCCTCTTGTACTTAAGTCGGCATTGTGCCTTTTGTATTAAATTCGGATGCAATTTCTGTGTTTCATCATCAATAAGAAGGCCCCAGGGATACAGAAAACCTGAAGTGAAGCATCGGAATCCAAAACTGGAAATACAGAAGAGGTTCAAATCAAAGAAAGTTATAGTGTCAGGCCACTTGAACTTAAGTCGGCATTGTGCCTTTTGTATTAAATTCGGATGCAATTTCTGTGTTTCATCGTCAATAAGAAGGTCCAAGGGATACAGTAAACCTGAAGTGAAGCATCGGAATCTAAAACTGGACTCACAGGAGAGGTTCAAATCAAAGAAAGTTAGAGTGTCAGTCATCTTAAACTTAAGTCGGCATTGTGCATTTTGTATTAAATTCGAATGCAATTTCTGTGTTTCATCGTCAATACGAAGGTCCAAGGGATTCAGTAGACCTGAAGTGAAGCATCGAAATCTAAAACTGGACTCACAGGTGATGTTCAAATCATAAAAAGTTAGAGTGTCGGTCCTCTTGTACTTAAGTCGGCATTGTGCATTTTGTATTAAATTCGGATGCAATTTCTGTTTCATCGTCAATAAGAAGGTCCAAGGGATACAGTAAAGCTGAAGTGCGGCATCGGAATGTAAAACTGGACTCACAGGTGAGGTTCAAATCATAGAAAGTTAGAGTGTCAGTCCTCTTGTACTTAAGTTGGCATTGAACTTTTGTATTAAATTCGGATGCAATTTCTATGTTTCCACGCCAATAAGAAGGTCCAAGGGATACAGTAAACCTGAAGTGAAGCATCAGAATCAAAAACTAGACTCACAGGAGTGGTTCAAATCATAGAAATTTAGAGTGTCAGTCCTCTTGTACTTAAGTCGGCACTGTGCCTTTTGTTTTAAATTCGTATGCAATTTCTGTGTTTCATTGTCAATAAGAAGGTCCAAGGGATTCAGTAAACCTGAAGTGAAGCATCGGAAACTAAAACCTGACTCACAGGAGAGGTTTAAATCATAGAAACTTAGAGTGTCAGTCCTCTTGTACTTAAGTCGGCATTGTGTCTTTTGTATTAATTTCGGATGCAATTCCTGTGTTTCGTCGTCAATAAAAAGGTCCAAGGGATACAGTAAACCTGAAGTGAAGCCTCGGCAACAAAAACTGGACTCACAGGAGAGGTTCAAATCATAGAAAATTAGAGTGTCAGTCCTCTTGTACTTAAGTCGGCATTGTGCCTATTGTATTAAAATCGGATGCAATTTCTGTGCTTCATCGTCAAAAAGAAGGTCCAAGGGATACCGTAAACATGAAATGAAGCATCGGAATCTAAAACTGGACTCACAGGAGAGGTTCAAATCAGAGAAACTTAGAGTGTCAGCCCTGTTGTACTTAAGTCGGCATTGTGCCTTTTGTATTAAATTCGGATGCAATTACTGTGTTTCATCGTCAATAAGAAGGTCCAAGGGATACAGTAAACCTGAAGTGATGCATCGGAATCTAAAACTGGACTCACAGGAGAGGTTCAAATCATAGAAAGTTTGAGTGTCAGTCCTCTTGTACTTAAGTCGGCATTGTGCCTTCTGTATTAAATTCGGATGCAATGTCAATGTGATTCATCGTCAATAAGAAAGTCCTAGGGATACAGTAAAACTGAAGTGATAAATTGGAATCAAAAACTGGCCTCACAGGAGTGGTTCAAATCATAGAAAGTTAGAGTGTCAGTCCTCTTGTACTTAAGTCGGCATTGTGCCTTTTGTATTAAATTCGTATGCAATTTCTGTGTTTCATCGTCAATAAGAAGGTCCAAGGGATACAGTAAACCTGAAGTGAAGCATCGGAATCTAAAACTGGACTCACTGGAGAGGTCCAATCATAGAAAGTTAGAGTGTCAGTCGTCTTGTACATAAGTCGGCATTGTGCATTTTGTATTAAATTCGGATGCAATTTCTGTGTTTCATCGTCAATAAGAAGGTCCAAGGGATTCAGTAAACCTGAAGTGAAGCATCGGAATCTAAAACTGGACTCACAGGAGAGGTTCAAATAATAGGAAGTTAGAGTGTCAGTCCTCTTGTACTTAAGTGGGCATTGTGCTCTTCGTATTAAATTCGGATGCAATTTCTGTGTTTCATCGTCAATAAGAAGGCCCCAGGGATACAGAAAACCTGAAGTGAAGTATCGGATTCTAAAACTGGAATTACAGAAGAGGTTCAAATCAAAGAAAGTTAGTGTGTCAGGCCACTTGAACTTAAGTCGGCATTGTGCCTTTTGTATCAAATTCGGATGCAATTTCTGTGTTTCATCATCAATAAGAAGGTCCAAGGGATTCAGTAATCCTGAAGTGAAGCATCGGAATCCAAAACTGGAATTACAGAAGAGGTTCAAATCAAAGAAAGTTAGAGTGTCAGGCCACTTGAACTTAAGTCGGCATTGTGCCTTTTGTATTAATTTCGGATGCAATTTCTGTGTTTCATCGTCAATAAGAAGGTCCAAGGGATACAATAAACCTGAAGTGAGGCATTGGAATCTAAAACTGGACTCACAGGTGAGATTCAAATCATAGAAAGTTAGAGTGTCGGTCCTCTTGTACTTAAGTCGGCATTGTGCATTTTGTATTAAATTCGGCTGCAATTTCTGTGTTTCATTGTCAATAAGAAGTTCCAAGGGATACAGTAAACCTGAAGTGAAGCATCGGAATCAAAAACTAGACTCACAGGAGTGGTTAAAATCATAGAAATTTAGAGTGTCAGTCCTCTTGTACTTAAGTCGGCACTGTGCGTTTTGTTTTAAATTCGTATGCAATTTCTGTGTTTCATTGTCAATAAGAAGTTCCAAGGGATTCAGTAAACCTGAAGTGAAGCATCGGAAACTAAAACCTGACTCACAGGAGAGGTTCAAATCATAGGAAATTAGAGTGTCAGTCCTCTTGTACTTAAGTCGGCATTGTGCCTTTTAAATTAAATTCGGATGCAATTACTGTGTTACATCGTCAATAAGAAAGTCCAAGGAATACGGTAAACCTGAAGTGATGCATCGGAATCTAAAACTGGACTCACAGGAGAGGTTCAAATCATAGAAAGTTTGAGTGTCAGTCCTCTTGTACTTAAGTCGGCATTGTGCCTTCTGTATTAAATTCGGATGCAATTTCAATGTGTTTCATCGTCAATAAGAAAGTCCAAGGGATTCAGTAAACCTGAAGTGAAGCATCGGAATCTAAAACTGGACTCACAGGTGAGGTTCAAGACATGGAAAGTTAGAGTGTCGGTCCTCTTGTACTTAAGTCGACATTGTGCATTTTCTATTAAATTCGGATGCAATTTCTGTGTTTCATCGTCAATAAGAAGGTCCAAGGGACACAGTAAACCTGAAGTGAAGCATCGGAATCAAAAACTGGACTCACAGGAGAGGTTCAAATAATAGAAAGTTAGAGTGTCAGTCCCCTTGTACTTAAGCTGGCTTTGTGCCTTTTGTATTAAATTCGGATGCACTTTTTCTGTGTTTCATCGTCAATAAGAAGCTCCAAGGGATACAGTAAGCCTGAAGTGAAGCAACGGAATCTAAAACTGGACTAGCAGGAGAGGTTCAAATCATAGGAAGTTATAAAGTCAGTCCTCTTGTACTTAAGTCGGCATTGTGCCTTTTGTATTAAATTCGGATGCAATTTCTGTGTTTCATCGTCAATAAGAAGGTCCAAGGGATACAGTAAACCTGAAGTGAAGAATCGGAATCCTAAACTGGCCTCACAGGAGTGGTTCAAATCATAGAAAGTTAGAGTGTCTATCCTCTTGTACTTAAGTCGGCATTGTGCCTTTTGTATTAATTTCGGATGCAATTTCTGTGTTTCATCGTCAATAAGAAGGTCCAAGGGATACAATAAACCTGAAGTGAGGCATCGGAATCTAAAACTGGACTCACAGGTGAGATTCAAATCATAGAAAGTTAGAGTGTCGGTCCTCTTGTACCTAAGTCGGCATTGTGCATTTTGTATTAAATTCGGATGCAATTTCTGTGTTTCATCGTCAATAAGAAGGTCCAAGGGATACAGTAAACCTGAAATGAAGCATCGGAAATTAAATCCTGACCCACAGGAGAGGTTTAAATCATAGAAACTTAGAGTGTCAGTCCTCTTGTACTTAAGTCGGCATTGTGTCTTTTGTATTAATTTCGGATGCAATTCCTGTGTTTCGTCGTCAATAAAAAGGTCCAAGGGATACAGTAAACCTGAAGTGAAGCCTCGGCAACAAAAACTGGACTCACAGGAGAGGTTCAAATCATAGAAAATTAGAGTGTCAGTCCTCTTGTACTTAAGTCGGCATTGTGCCTATTGTATTAAAATCGGATGCAATTTCTGTGCTTCATCGTCAAAAAGAAGGTCCAAGGGATACCGTAAACATGAAATGAAGCATCGGAATCTAAAACTGGACTCACAGGAGAGGTTCAAATCAGAGAAACTTAGAGTGTCAGCCCTGTTGTACTTAAGTCGGCATTGTGCCTTTTGTATTAAATTCGGATGCAATTACTGTGTTTCATCGTCAATAAGAAGGTCCAAGGGATACAGTAAACCTGAAGTGATGCATCGGAATCTAAAACTGGACTCACAGGAGAGGTTCAAATCATAGAAAGTTTGAGTGTCAGTCCTCTTGTACTTAAGTCGGCATTGTGCCTTCTGTATTAAATTCGGATGCAATGTCAATGTGATTCATCGTCAATAAGAAAGTCCTAGGGATACAGTAAAACTGAAGTGATAAATTGGAATCAAAAACTGGCCTCACAGGAGTGGTTCAAATCATAGAAAGTTAGAGTGTCAGTCCTCTTGTACTTAAGTCGGCATTGTGCCTTTTGTATTAAATTCGTATGCAATTTCTGTGTTTCATCGTCAATAAGAAGGTCCAAGGGATACAGTAAACCTGAAGTGAAGCATCGGAATCTAAAACTGGACTCACTGGAGAGGTCCAATCATAGAAAGTTAGAGTGTCAGTCGTCTTGTACATAAGTCGGCATTGTGCATTTTGTATTAAATTCGGATGCAATTTCTGTGTTTCATCGTCAATAAGAAGGTCCAAGGGATTCAGTAAACCTGAAGTGAAGCATCGAAATCCAAAACTGGACTCACAGGTGAGGTTCAAATCATAGAAAGTTAGAGTTTCAGACCTCTTGTACTTAAGTCGGCATTGTGCCTTATGTATTAAATTCGGATGCAATTTCTGTGTTTCATCGTCAATAAGAAGGTCCAAGGGATACAGAAAACCTGAAGTGAAGCATCGGAATCTAAAACTGGAATCACAGGAGATGTTCAAATCAAAGAAAGTTAGAGTGTCAGTCCTCTTGTACCTAAGTCGGCATTCTGCCTTTTGTATTAAATTCGGAGGCAATTTCTGTGTTTCATCGTCAATAACAAGGTCCAAGGGATACAGTAAACCTGAAGTGAAGCATCGGAATCTAAAACTGGACTCACAGGAGAGGTTCAAATCATAGAAAGTTAGAGTGTCAGTCCTCTTGTACTTAAGTCGGCATTGATCCTTTTGTATTAAATTCGGATGCAATTTCTGTGTTTCATCGTCAATAAGAAGGTCCAAGGGATACAGTAAACCTGAAGTGAAGCATCGGAATCTATAGCTGGACTCACAGGAGTGGTTCAAATCATAGAAAGTTGGAGTGTCAGTCCTCTTGCACTTAAGTCGGGATTGTGTCTGTTGTATTAAATTCGGATGCAATTTCTGTGTTTCTTCCTCAATGAGAAGGTCCAAGGGATGCAGTAAACGTGAAGTGAAGCATCGGAATCTAAAACTGTGCTCACAGGAGAGGTTCATATCATAGAAAGTTCGAATGTCAGTCCTCTTGTACTTAAGTCGGCATTGTGCCTTTTGTATTAAATTCGGATGCAATATCTGTGTTTCATCGTCAATAAGAAGCTCCAAGGTATACAGTAAACCTGAAGTGAAGCATCGGAATCTAAAATTGGACTCACTGGTGAGGTACAAATCATAGAAAGTTAGAGTGTCAGACCTCTTGTACTTAAGTCGGCATTGTGCCTTTTGTATTAAATTCGGACACAATTTCTGTGTTTCATCGTCAATAAGAAGGTCCAAGGGATACAGTAAACCTGAAGTGAAGCATCGGAATCTAAAACTGGACTCACAGGAGAGGTTCAAATCATAGAAATTTAGAGTGTCAGTCCTCTTGTACTTAAGTTGGCATTGAACTTTTGTATTAAATTCGGATGCAATTTCTATGTTTCCACGCCAATAAGAAGGTCCAAGGGATACAGTAAACCTGAAGTGAAGCATCGGAATCAAAAACTAGACTCACAGGAGTGGTTCAAATCATAGAAATTTAGAGTGTCAGTCCTCTTGTACTTAAGTCGGCACTGTGCCTTTTGTTTTAAATTCGTATGCAATTTCTGTGTTTCATTGTCAATAAGAAGGTCCAAGGGATTCAGTAAACCTGAAGTGAAGCATCGGAAACTAAAACCTGACTCACAGGAAAGGTTTAAATCATAGAAACTTAGAGTGTCAGTCCTCTTGTACTTAAGTCGGCATTGTGTCTTTTGTATTAATTTCGGATGCAATTCCTGTGTTTCGTCGTCAATAAAAAGGTCCAAGGGATACAGTAAACCTGAAGTGAAGCCTCGGCAACAAAAACTGGACTCACAGGAGAGGTTCAAGTCATAGAAAATTAGAGTGTCAGTCCTCTTGTACTTAAGTCGGCATTGTGCCTGTTGTATTAAAATCGGAAGCAATTTCTGTGCTTCATCGTCAAAAAGAAGGTCCAAGGGATACCGTAAACATGAAATGAAGCATCGGAATCTAAAACTGGACTCACAGGAGAGGTTCAAATCAGAGAAACTTAGAGTGTCAGTCCTGTTGTACTTAAGTCGGCATTGTGCCTTTTGTATTAAATTCGGATGCAATTACTGTGTTTCATCGTCAATAAGAAGGTCCAAGGGATACAGTAAACCTGAAGTGATGCATCGGAATCTAAAACTGGACTCACAGGAGAGGTTCAAATCATTGAAAGTTTGAGTGTCAGTCCTCTTGTACTTAAGTCGGCATTGTGCCTTCTGTATTAAATTCGGATGCAATGTCAATGTGATTCATCGTCAATAAGAAAGTCCTAGGGATACACTAAAACTGAAGTGATAAATTGGAATCAAAAACTGGCCTCACAGGAGTGGTTCAAATCATAGAAAGTTAGAGTGTCAGTCCTCTTGTACTTAAGTCGGCATTGTGCCTTTTGTATTAAATTCGTATGCAATTTCTGTGTTTCATCGTCAATAAGAAGGTCCAAGGGATACAGTAAACCTGAAGTGAAGCATCGGAATCTAAAACTGGACTCACTGGAGAGGTCCAATCATAGAAAGTTAGAGTGTCAGTCGTCTTGTACATAAGTCGGCATTGTGCATTTTGTATTAAATTCGGATGCAATTTCTGTGTTTCATCGTCAATAAGAAGGTCCAAGGGATTCAGTAAACCTGAAGTGAAGCATCGAAATCCAAAACTGGACTTACAGGTGAGGTTCAAATCATAGAAAGTTAGAGTGTCAGACCTCTTGTACTTAAGTCGGCATTGTGCCTTATGTATTAAATTCGGATGCAATTTCTGTGTTTCATCGTCAATAAGAAGGTCCAAGGGATACAGTAAACCTGAAGTGAAGCATCGGAATCTAAAACTGGACTCACAGGAGAGGTTCAAATCAAAGAAAGTTAGAGTGTCAGTCATCTTAAACTTAAGTCGGCATTGTGCATTTTGTATTAAATTCGAATGCAATTTCTGTGTTTCATCGTCAATACGAAGGTCCAAGGGATTCAGTAGACCTGAAGTGAAGCATCGAAATCTAAAACTGGACTCACAGGTGATGTTCAAATCATAGAAAGTTAGAGTGTCGGTCCTCTTGTACTTAAGTCGGCATTGTGCATTTTGTATTAAATTCGGATGCAATTTCTGTGTTTCATCGTCAATAAGAAGGTCCAAGGGATACAGTAAAGCTGAAGTGCGGCATCGGAATGTAAAACTGGACTCACAGGTGAGGTTCAAATCATAGAAAGTTAGAGTGTCAGTCCTCTTGTACTAAAGTTGGCATTGAACTTTTGTATTAAATTCGGATGCAATTTCTATGTTTCCACGCCAATAAGAAGGTCCAAGGGATACAGTAAACCTGAAGTGAAGCATCGGAATCAAAAACTAGACTCACAGGAGTGGTTCAAATCATAGAAATTTAGAGTGTCAGTCCTCTTGTACTTAAGTCGGCACTGTGCCTTTTGTTTTAAATTCGTATGCAATTTCTGTGTTTCATTGTCAATAAGAAGGTCCAAGGGATTCAGTAAACCTGAAGTGAAGCATCGGAAACTAAAACCTGACTCACAGGAGAGGTTCAAATCATAGAAAATTAGAGTGTCAGTCCTCTTGTACTTAAGTCGGCATTGTGCCTATTGTACTAAAATCGGATGCAATTTCTGTGCTTCATCGTCAAAAAGAAGGTCCAAGGGATACCGTAAACATGAAATGAAGCATCGGAATCTAAAACTGGACTCACAGGAGAGGTTCAAATCAGAGAAACTTAGAGTGTCAGTCCTGTTGTACTTAAGTCGGCATTGTGCCTTTTGTATTAAATTCGGATGCAATTACTGTGTTTCATCGTCAATAAGAAGGTCCAAGGGATACAGTAAACCTGAAGTGATGCATTGGAATCTAAAACTGGACTCACAGGAGAGGTTCAAATCATAGAAAGTTTGGGTGTCAGTCCTCTTGTACTTAAGTCGGCATTGTGCCTTCTGTATTAAATTCGGATGCAATGTCAATGTGATTCATCGTCAATAAGAAAGTCCTAGGGATACAGTAAAACTGAAGTGATAAATTGGAATCAAAAACTGGCCTCACAGGAGTGGTTCAAATCATAGAAAGTTAGAGTGTCAGTCCTCTTGTACTTAAGTCGGCATTGTGCCTTTTGTATTAAATTCGTATGCAATTTCTGTGTTTCATCGTCAATAAGAAGGTCCAAGGGATACAGTAAACCTGAAGTGAAGCATCGGAATCTAAAACTGGACTCACTGGAGAGGTCCAATCATAGAAAGTTAGAGTGTCAGTCGTCTTGTACATAAGTCGGCATTGTGCATTTTGTATTAAATTCGGATGCAATTTCTGTGTTTCATCGTCAATAAGAAGGTCCAAGGGATTCAGTAAACCTGAAGTGAAGCATCGAAATCCAAAACTGGACTCACAGGTGAGGTTCAAATCATAGAAAGTTAGAGTGTCAGACCTCTTGTACTTAAGTCGGCATTGTGCCTTATGTATTAAATTCGGATGCAATTTCTGTGTTTCATCGTCAATAAGAAGCTCCAAGGTATACAGTAAACCTGAAGTGAAGCATCGGAATCTAAAATTGGACTCACTGGTGAGGTACAAATCATAGAAAGTTAGAGTGTCAGACCTCTTGTACTTAAGTCGGCATTGTGCCTTTTGTATTAAATTCGGACACAATTTCTGTGTTTCATCGTCAATAAGAAGGTCCAAGGGATACAGTAAACCTGAAGTGAAGCATCGGAATCTAAAACTGGACTCACAGGAGAGGTTCAAATCATAGAAAGTTAGAGTGTCAGTCCTCTTGTACTTAAGTTGGCATTGAACTTTTGTATTAAATTCGGATGCAATTTCTATGTTTCCACGCCAATAAGAAGGTCCAAGGGATACAGTAAACCTGAAGTGAAGCATCGGAATCAAAAACTAGACTCACAGGAGTGGTTCAAATCATAGAAATTTAGAGTGTCAGTCCTCTTGTACTTAAGTCGGCACTGTGCCTTTTGTTTTAAATTCGTATGCAATTTCTGTGTTTCATTGTCAATAAGAAGGTCCAAGGGATTCAGTAAACCTGAAGTGAAGCATCGGAAACTAAAACCTGACTCACAGGAAAGGTTTAAATCATATAAACTTAGAGTGTCAGTCCTCTTGTACTTTAGGCGGCATTGTGTCTTTTGTATTAATTTCGGATGCAATTCCTGTGTTTCGTCGTCAATAAAAAGGTCCAAGGGATACAGTAAACCTGAAGTGAAGCCTCGGCAACAAAAACTGGACTCACAGGAGAGGTTCAAATCATAGAAAATTAGAGTGTCAGTCCTCTTGTACTTAAGTCGGCATTGTGCCTATTGTATTAAAATCGGATGCAATTTCTGTGCTTCATCGTCAAAAAGAAGGTCCAAGGGATACCGTAAACATGAAATGAAGCATCGGAATCTAAAACTGGACTCACAGGAGAGGTTCAAATCAGAGAAACTTAGAGTGTCAGTCCTGTTGTACTTAAGTCGGCATTGTGCCTTCTGTATTAAATTCGGATGCAATGTCAATGTGAATCATCGTCAATAAGAAAGTCCTAGGGATACAGTAAAACTGAAGTGATAAATTGGAATCAAAAACTGGCCTCACAGGAGTGGTTCAAATCATAGAAAGTTAGAGTGTCAGTCCTCTTGTACTTAAGTCGGCATTGTGCCTTTTGTATTAAATTCGTATGCAATTTCTGTGTTTCATCGTCAATAAGAAGGTCCAAGGGATACAGTAAACCTGAAGTGAAGCATCGGAATCTAAAACTGGACTCACTGGAGAGGTCCAATCATAGAAAGTTAGAGTGTCAGTCGTCTTGTACATAAGTCGGCATTGTGCATTTTGTATTAAATTCGGATGCAATTTCTGTGTTTCATCGTCAATAAGAAGGTCCAAGGGATTCAGTAAACCTGAAGTGAAGCATCGAAATCCAAAACTGGACTCACACGTGAGGTTCAAATCATAGAAAGTTAGAGTGTCAGACCTCTTGTACTTAAGTCGGCATTGTGCCTTATGTATTAAATTCGGATGCAATTTCTGTGTTTCATCGTCAATAAGAAGGTCCAAGGGATACAGAAAACCTGAAGTGAAGCATCGGAATCTAAAACTGGAATCACAGGTGATGTTCAAATCAAAGAAAGTTAGAGTGTCAGTCCTCTTGTACCTAAGTCGGCATTCTGCCTTTTGTATTAAATTCGGAGGCAATTTCTGTGTTTCATCGTCAATAACAAGGTCCAAGGGATACAGTAAACCTGAAGTGATGCATCGGAATCTAAAACTGGACTCACAGGAGAGGTTCAAATCATAGAAAGTTAGAGTGTCAGTCCACTTGTACTTAAGTCGGCATTGATCCTTTTGTATTAAATTCGGATGCAATTTCTGTGTTTCATCGTCAATAAGAAGGTCCAAGGGGTACAGTAAACCTGAAGTGAAGCATCGGAATCTATAGCTGGACCCACAGGAGTGGTTCAAATCATAGAAAGTTAGAGTGTCAGTCCTCTTGCACTTAAGTCGGCATTGTGTCTGTTGTATTAAATTCGGATGCAATTTCTGTGTTTCTTCCTCAATGAGAAGGTCCAAGGGATGCAGTAAACGTGAAGTGAAGCATCGGAATCTAAAACCGTGCTCACAGGAGAGGTTCATATCATAGAAAGTTCGAATGTCAGTCCTCTTGTACTTAAGTCGGCATTGTGCCTTTTGTATTAAATTCGGATGCAATTTCTGTGTTTCATCGTCATTAAGAAGCTCCAAGGTATACAGTAAACCTGAAGTGAAGCATCGGAATCTAAAATTGGACTCACTGGTGAGGTACAAATCATAGAAAGTTAGAGTGTCAGACCTCTTGTACTTAAGTCGGCATTGTGCCTTTTGTATTAAATTCGGACACAATTTCTGTGTTTCATCGTCAATAAGAAGGTCCAAGGGATACAGTAAACCTGAAGTGAAGCATCGGAATCTAAAACTGGACTCACAGGAGAGGTTCACATCATAGAAAGCTAGAGTGTCAGTCCTCTTGTACTTAAGTCGGCATTGTGCCTGTTGTATTAAATTCGGATGCAATTTTTTGTTTCATCCTCAATAAGAAGGTCCAAGGGATGCAGTAAACCTGAAGTGAAGCATTGGAAACTAAAACTGTGCTCACAGGAGAGGTTGATATCATAGAAAGTTCGAGTGTCAGTCCTCTTGTACTTAAGTCGGCATTGTGCCTTTTGTATTAAATTCGGATGCAATTTCTGTGTTTCATCGTCATTAAGAAGGTCCAAGGCATACAGTAAACCTGAAGTGTAGCATCGGAATCTAAAACTGGACTCACAGGAGAGGTTCATATCATAGAAAGTTAGAGTGTCAGTCCTCTTGTACTTAAGTCAGCATTGTGCCTTTTGTATTAAATTCGGATGCAGTTTCTGTGTTTCATCCTCAATAAGAAGGTCCAAGGGATGCAGTAAACCGGAAGTGAAGCATCGGAATCTAAAACTGTGCTCACAGGAGAGGTTCATATCATAGAAAGTTCGAGTGTCAGTCCTCTTGTACTTAAGTCGGCTTTGTGCCTTTTGTATTAAATTCGGATGCAATTTCTGTGTTTCATCGTCATTAAGAAAGTCAAAGGTATACAGTAAACCTGAAGTGAAGCATCAGAAACTAAAAATGGACTCACAGGTGAGGTTCAAATCATAGAAAATTAGAGTGTCAGACCTCTTGTACTTAAGTCGGCATTGTGCCTTTTGTATTAAATTCGGATGCAATTTCTGTGTTTCATCGTCAATAAGCAGGTCCAAGGGATACAGTAAACCTGAAGTGAAGCATCGGAATCTAAAACTGGACTCACAGGAGAGGATCATATCATAGAAAGTTAGAGGGTCAGTCGTCTTGTACTTAAGTCGGCATTGTGCCTTTTGTATTAAATTCGGATGCAATTTCGGTGTTTCATCGTCAATAAGAAGGTCCAAGGTATTCAGTAAAACTGAAGTGAAGCATCGGAAACTAAAACTGGACTCACAGGTAAGGTTCAAATCATAGAAAGTTAGAGTGTCAGTCCCCTTGTACTTAAGTCGGCATTGTGCCTTTTGTATTAAATTCGGATGCAATTTCTGTGTTTCATCGTCAATAAGAAGGTCCAAGGGATACAGTAAACCTGAAGTGAAGCATCGGAATCTAAAACTTGACACACAGGAATGGTTGAAATCTTAGGAAGTTAGAGTGTCAGTCCTCTTGTACTTACGTCGGCATTGTGCATTTTGTATTAAATTCGGATGCAATTTCTGTGTTTCATCGTCAATAAGAAGGTCCAAGGGATTCAGTAAACCTGAAGTGAAGCATCGAAATCCAAAACTGGACTCACAGGTGAGGTTCAAATAATAGAAAGTTAGAGTGTCAGACCTCTTGTACTTAAGTCGGCATTGTGCCTTATGTATTAAATTCGGATGCAATTTCTGTGTTTCATCGTCAATAAGAAGGTCCAAGGGATACAGAAAACCTGAAGTGAAGCATCGGAATCTAAAACTGGAATCACAGGAGATGTTCAAATCAAAGAAAGTTAGAGTGTCAGTCCTCTTGTACCTAAGTCCTCATTCTGCCTTTTGTATTAAATTCGGAGGCAATTTCTGTGTTTCATCGTCAATAACAAGGTCCAAGGGATACAGTAAACCTGAAGTGAAGCATCGGAATCTAAAACTGGACTCACAGGAGAGGTTCAAATCATAGAAAGTTGGAGTGTCAGTCCTCTTGTACTTAAGTCGGCATTGATCCTTTTGTATTAAATTCGGATGCAATTTCTGTGTTTCATCGTCAATAAGAAGGTCCAAGGGATACAGTAAACCTGAAGTGAAGCATCGGAATCTATAGCTGGACTCACAGGAGTGGTTCAAATCATAGAAAGTTAGAGTGTCAGTCCTCTTGCACTTAAGTCGGCATTGTGTCTGTTGTATTAAATTCGGATGCAATTTCTGTGTTTCTTCCTCAATGAGAAGGTCCAAGGGATGCAGTAAACGTGAAGTGAAGCATCGGAATCTAAAACTGTGCTCACAGGAGAGGTTCATATCATAGAAAGTTCGAATGTCAGTCCTCTTGTACTTAAGTCGGCATTGTGCCTTTTGTATTAAATTCGGATGCAATTTCTGTGTTTCATCGTCATTAAGAAGCTCCAAGGTATACAGTAAACCTGAAGTGAAGCATCGGAAACTAAAATTGGACTCACTGGTGAGGTACAAATCATAGAAAGTTAGAGTGTCAGACCTCTTGTACTTAAGTCGGCATTGTGCCTTTTGTATTAAATTCGGACACAATTTCTGTGTTTCATCGTCAATAAGAAGGTCCAAGGGATACAGTAAACCTGAAGTGAAGCATCGGAATCTAAAACTGGACTCACAGGAGATGTTCACATCATAGAAAGCTAGAGTGTCAGTCCTCTTGTACTTAAGTCGGCATTGTGCCTGTTGTATTAAATTCGGATGCAATTTTTTGTTTCATCCTCAATAAGAAGGTCCAAGGGATGCAGTAAACCTGAAGTGAAGCATTGGAAACTAAAACTGTGCTCACAGGAGAGGTTGATATCATAGAAAGTTCGAGTGTCAGTCCTCTTGTACTTAAGTCGGCATTGTGCCTTTTGTATTAAATTCGGATGCAATTTCTGTGTTTCATCGTCATTAAGAAGGTCCAAGGCATACAGTAAACCTGAAGTGAAGCATCGGAATCTAAAACTGGACTCACAGGAGAGGTTCATATCATAGAAAGTTAGAGTGTCAGTCCTCTTGTACTTAAGTCAGCATTGTGCCTTTTGTATTAAATTCGGATGCAATTTCTGTGTTTCATCCTCAATAAGAAGGTCCAAGGGATGCAGTAAACCGGAAGTGAAGCATCGGAATCTAAAACTGTGCTCACAGGAGAGGTTCATATCATAGAAAGTTCGAGTGTCAGTCCGCTTGTACTTAAATCGGCTTTGTGCCTTTTGTATTAAATTCGGATGCAATTTCTGTGTTTCATCGTCATTAAGAAAGTCCAAGGTATACAGTAAACCTGAAGTGAAGCATCAGAATCTAAAACTGGACTCACAGGTGAGGTTCAAATCATAGAAAATTAGAGTGTCAGACCTCTTGTACTTAAGTCGGCATTGTGCCTTTTGTATTAAATTCGGATGCAATTTCTGTGTTTCATCGTCAATAAGAAGGTCCAAGGGATACAGTAAACCTGAAGTGAAGCATCGGAATCTAAAACTTGACACACAGGAATGGTTGAAATCTTAGGAAGTTAGAGTGTCAGTCCTCTTGTACTTACGTCGGCATTGTGCATTTTGTATTAAATTCGGATGCAATTTCTGTGTTTCATCGTCAATAAGAAGGTCCAAGGGATTCAGAAACCTGAAGTGAAGCATCGAAATCCAAAACTGGACTCACAGGTGAGGTTCAAATCATAGAAAGTTAGAGTGTCAGACCTCTTGTACTTAAGTCGGCATTGTGCCTTATGTATTAAATTCGGATGCAATTTCTGTGTTTCATCGTCAATAAGAAGGTCCAAGGGATACAGAAAACCTGAAGTGAAGCATCGGAATCTAAAACTGGAATCACAGGAGATGTTCAAATCAAAGAAAGTTAGAGTGTCAGTCCTCTTGTACCTAAGTCGGCATTCTGCCTTTTGTATTAAATTCGGAGGCAATTTCTGTGTTTCATCGTCAATAACAAGGTCCAAGGGATACAGTAAACCTGAAGTGAAGCATCGGAAACTAAAATTGGACTCACTGGTGAGGTACAAATCATAGAAAGTTAGAGTGTCAGACCTCTTGTACTTAAGTCGGCATTGTGCCTTATGTATTAAATTCGGATGCAATTTCTGTGTTTCATCGTCAATAACAAGGTCCAAGGGATACAGAAAACCTGAAGTGAAGCATCGGAATCTAAAACTGGAATCACAGGAGATGTTCAAATCATAGAAAGTTGGAGTGTCAGTCCTCTTGTACTTAAGTCGGCATTGATCCTTTTGTATTAAATTCGGATGCAATTTCTGTGTTTCATCGTCAATAAGAAGGTCCAAGGGATACAGTAAACCTGAAGTGAAGCATCGGAATCTATAGCTGGACTCACAGGAGTGGTTCAAATCATAGAAAGTTAGAGTGTCAGTCCTCTTGCACTTAAGTCGGCATTGTGTCTGTTGTATTAAATTCGGATGCAATTTCTGTGTTTCTTCCTCAATGAGAAGGTCCAAGGGATGCAGTAAACGTGAAGTGAAGCATCGGAATCTAAAACTGTGCTCACAGGAGAGGTTCATATCATAGAAAGTTCGAATGTCAGTCCTCTTGTACTTAAGTCGGCATTGTGCCTTTTGTATTAAATTCGGATGCAATTTCTGTGTTTCATCGTCATTAAGAAGCTCCAAGGTATACAGTAAACCTGAAGTGAAGCATCGGAAACTAAAATTGGACTCACTGGTGAGGTACAAATCATAGAAAGTTAGAGTGTCAGACCTCTTGTACTTAAGTCGGCATTGTGCCTTTTGTATTAAATTCGGACACAATTTCTGTGTTTCATCGTCAATAAGAAGGTCCAAGGGATACAGTAAACCTGAAGTGAAGCATCGGAATCTAAAACTGGACTCACAGGAGATGTTCACATCATAGAAAGCTAGAGTGTCAGTCCTCTTGTACTTAAGTCGGCATTGTGCCTGTTGTATTAAATTCGGATGCAATTTTTTGTTTCATCCTCAATAAGAAGGTCCAAGGGATGCAGTAAACCTGAAGTGAAGCATTGGAAACTAAAACTGTGCTCACAGGAGAGGTTGATATCATAGAAAGTTCGAGTGTCAGTCCTCTTGTACTTAAGTCGGCATTGTGCCTTTTGTATTAAATTCGGATGCAATTTCTGTGTTTCATCGTCATTAAGAAGGTCCAAGGCATACAGTAAACCTGAAGTGAAGCATCGGAATCTAAAACTGGACTCACAGGAGAGGTTCATATCATAGAAAGTTAGAGTGTCAGTCCTCTTGTACTTAAGTCAGCATTGTGCCTTTTGTATTAAATTCGGATGCAATTTCTGTGTTTCATCCTCAATAAGAAGGTCCAAGGGATGCAGTAAACCGGAAGTGAAGCATCGGAATCTAAAACTGTGCTCACAGGAGAGGTTCATATCATAGAAAGTTCGAGTGTCAGTCCGCTTGTACTTAAGTCGGCTTTGTGCCTTTTGTATTAAATTCGGATGCAATTTCTGTGTTTCATCGTCATTAAGAAAGTCCAAGGTATACAGTAAACCTGAAGTGAAGCATCAGAATCTAAAACTGGACTCACAGGTGAGGTTCAAATCATAGAAAATTAGAGTGTCAGACCTCTTGTACTTAAGTCGGCATTGTGCCTTTTGTATTAAATTCGGATGCAATTTCTGTGTTTCATCGTCAATAAGAAGGTCCAAGGGATACAGTAAACCTGAAGTGAAGCATCGGAAACTAAAACTTGACACACAGGAATGGTTGAAATCTTAGGAAGTTAGAGTGTCAGTCCTCTTGTACTTACGTCGGCATTGAGCATTTTGTATTAAATTCGGATGCAATTTCTGTGTTTCATCGTCAATAAGAAGGTCCAAGGGATTCAGAAACCTGAAGTGAAGCATCGAAATCCAAAACTGGACTCACAGGTGAGGTTCAAATCATAGAAAGTTAGAGTGTCAGACCTCTTGTACTTAAGTCGGCATTGTGCCTTATGTATTAAATTCGGATGCAATTTCTGTGTTTCATCGTCAATAAGAAGGTCCAAGGGATACAGAAAACCTGAAGTGAAGCATCGGAATCTAAAACTGGAATCACAGGAGATGTTCAAATCAAAGAAAGTTAGAGTGTCAGTCCTCTTGTACCTAAGTCGGCATTCTGCCTTTTGTATTAAATTCGGAGGCAATTTCTGTGTTTCATCGTCAATAACAAGGTCCAAGGGATACAGTAAACCTGAAGTGAAGCATCGGAATCTAAAACTGGACTCACAGGAGAGGTTCAAATCATAGAAAGTTGGAGTGTCAGTCCTCTTGTACTTAAGTCGGCATTGATCCTTTCGTATTAAATTCGGATGCAATTTCTGTGTTTCATCGTCAATAAGAAGGTCCAAGGGATACAGTAAACCTGAAGTGAAGCATCGGAATCTATAGCTGGACTCACAGGAGTGGTTCAAATCATAGAAAGTTAGAGTGACAGTCCTCTTGCACTTAAGTCGGCATTGTGTCTGTTGTATTAAATTCGGATGCAATTTCTGTGTTTCTTCCTCAATGAGAAGGTCCAAGGGATGCAGTAAACGTGAAGTGAAGCATCGGAATCTAAAACTGTGCTCACAGGAGAGGTTCATATCATAGAAAGTTCGAATGTCAGTCCTCTTGTACTTAAGTCGGCATTGTGCCTTTTGTATTAAATTCGGATGCAATTTCTGTGTTTCATCGTCATTAAGAAGCTCCAAGGTATACAGTAAACCTGAAGTGAAGCATCGGAATCTAAAATTGGACTCACTGGTGAGGTACAAATCATAGAAAGTTAGAGTGTCAGACCTCTTGTACTTAAGTCGGCATTGTGCCTTTTGTATTAAATTCGGACACAATTTCTGTGTTTCATCGTCAATAAGAAGGTCCAAGGGATACAGTAAACCTGAAGTGAAGCATCGGAATCTAAAACTGGACTCACAGGAGAGGTTCACATCATAGAAAGCTAGAGTGTCAGTCCTCTTGTACTTAAGTCGGCATTGTGCCTGTTGTATTAAATTCGGATGCAATTTTTTGTTTCATCCTCAATAAGAAGGTCCAAGGGATGCAGTAAACCTGAAGTGAAGCATTGGAAACTAAAACTGTGCTCACAGGAGAGGTTGATATCATAGAAAGTTCGAGTGTCAGTCCTCTTGTACTTAAGTCGGCATTGTGCCTTTTGTATTAAATTCGGATGCAATTTCTGTGTTTCATCGTCATTAAGAAGGTCCAAGGCATACAGTAAACCTGAAGTGAAGCATCGGAATCTAAAACTGGACTCACAGGAGAGGTTCATATCATAGAAAGTTAGAGTGTCAGTCCTCTTGTACTTAAGTCAGCATTGTGCCTTTTGTATTAAATTCGGATGCAATTTCTGTGTTTCATCCTCAATAAGAAGGTCCAAGGGATGCAGTAAACCGGAAGTGAAGCATCGGAATCTAAAACTGTGCTCACAGGAGAGGTTCATATCATAGAAAGTTCGAGTGTCAGTCCGCTTGTACTTAAGTCGGCTTTGTGCCTTTTGTATTAAATTCGGATGCAATTTCTGTGTTTCATCGTCATTAAGAAAGTCCAAGGTATACAGTAAACCTGAAGTGAAGCATCAGAATCTAAAACTGGACTCACAGGTGAGGTTCAAAGCATAGAAAATTAGAGTGTCAGACCTCTTGTACTTAAGTCGGCATTGTGCCTTTTGTATTAAATTCGGATGCAATTTCTGTGTTTCATCGTCAACAAGAAGGTCCAAGGGATACAGTAAACCTGAAGTGAAGCATCGGAATCTAAAACTGGACTCACAGGAGAGGATCATATCATAGAAAGTTAGAGGGTCAGTCGTCTTGTACTTAAGTCGGCATTGTGCCTTTTGTATTAAATTCGGATGCAATTTCGGTGTTTCATCGTCAATAAGAAGGTCCAAGGTATTCAGTAAAACTGAAGTGAAGCATCGGAAACTTAAACTGGACTCACAGGTAAGTTTCAAATCATAGAAAGTTAGAATGTCAGTCCCCTTGTACTTAAGTCGGCATTGTGCATTTTGTATTAAATTCGGATGCAATTTCTGTGTTTCATCGTCAATAAGAACGTCCAAGGGATACAGTAAACCTGAAGTGAAGCATCGGAATCTAAAACTTGACACACAGGAATGGTTGAAATCTTAGGAAGTTAGAGTGTCAGTCCTCTTGTACTTACGTCGGCACTGTGCCTTTTGTATTAAATTCGAATGCAATTTCTGTGTTTCATTGTCAATAAGAAGGTCCACGGGATTCAGTAAACCTGAAGTGAAGCATCGGAAACTAAAACCTGACTCCCAGTAGAGGTTCAAATCATAGAAACTTAGAGTGTCAGTCCTCTTTTACTTAGGTCGGCATTGTGCGTTTTGTATTAATTTCGGATGCAATTTCTGTGTTTCATCGTCAATAAGAAGGTCCAAGGGATACAGTAAACCTGAAGTGAAGGCTCGGCAACAAAATCTGGACTCTGAGGAGAGGTTCAAATCAGACAAAGTTAGGGTGTCAGTCCTCTTGTACTTAGTCGGCATTGTTCCTTTTGTATTTAATCGGATGCAATTTCTGTGCTTCATCGTCAATAAGAATGTCCAAGGGGTACAGTAAACCTGAAGTGAAGCATCGGAATCTAAAACTGGACTTACAGGAGAGGTTCATATCACAGAAAGTTAGAGTGTCAGTCCTCTTGTACTTAAGTCGGCATTGTGCCTTTTGTATTAAAATCGGATGCAATTTCTGTGTTTCATCGTCAATAACAAAGTCCAAGGGATACAGTAAACCTGAAGTGAAGCATCGGAATCTAAAACTGGACTCCCAGAAGAGGTTCAAATCAGAGAAAGTTAGAGTGTCAGTCCTCTTGTACTTAAGTCGGCATTGTGCCTTTTGTATTAAATTCGGATGCAATTTCTGTGTTTCATCGTCAATAAGAAGGTCCGAGGGATACAGTAAACTTGAAGTAATGCATCGGAATCTAAAACTGGTCTCATAGGCGAGGTTCAAATCATAGAAAGTTAGAGTGTCAGTCCTCTTGTACTTAAGTCGGCATTGCGCCTTTTGTATTAAATTCGGATGCAATTTCTGTGTTTCATCGTCAATAAGTAGGTCCAAGGTATACAGTAAAGCTGAAGTGAAGCATCGGAACCTAAAACTGGACTTACAGGTGAGGTTCAAATCATAAAAAGTTAGAGTGTCAGTCCTCTAGTACTTAAGTCGGCATTGTGACTTTTGTATTAAATTCGGATGCAATTTCTGTGTTTCATCGTCAATAAGAAGGCCTAAGGGATACAGTAAACCTGAAGTGAAGCATCGGAATCTATAACTGGACTCACAGGAGAGGTTCATATCATAGAATGTTAGAGTGTCATTCCTCTTGTACTTAAGTCGGCATTGTGACTTTTGTTTTCAATTCGGAAGCAATTTCTGTGTTTCATCGTCAATAAGAAGGTACAAGGTATACAGTAAACCTGAAGTGAAGCATCGGAATCTAAAACTGGACTCACAGGTGAGGTTCAAATCACAGAAAGTTACAGTGTCAGTCCTCTTGTACTTAAGTCGGCATTGTGCTTTTGTATTAAATTTGGATGCAATTTCTGTGTTTCATTGTCAATAAGAAGGTCCAAGGGATACAGTAAACCTGAAGTAAAGCATCGGAATCTAAAACTGGACTCACAGGAGAGGTTCAAATAATAGAAAGTTAGAGTGTCAGTACTCTTGTACTTAAGTCAGCATTGTGCCTTTTGTATTAAATTCGGATGCAATTTCTGTGGACATCGTCAATAAGAAGGTCCAGGGGATACAGTAAACCTGAAGTGATGCATCGGAATCCTAAACTGGACTCACGGGAGAGGTTCACAACATTGAAAGTTAGAGTGTCAGTCCTCCTGTACTTAAGTCGACATTGTGCCTTTTGTATTAAATTCGGATGCAATTTCTGTGTTTCATCGTCAATAAGAAGGTCCGAGGGATACAGTAAACTTGAAGTAATGCATCGGAATCTAAAACTGGTCTCATAGGTGAGGTTCAAATCATAGAAAGTTAGAGTGTCAGTCCTCTTGTACTTAAGTCGGCACTGTGCCTTTTGTATTAAATTCGTATGTAATTTCTGTGTTTCATTGTCAATAAGAAGGTCCAAGGGATACAGTAAACCTGAAGTGAAGCATCGGAATCTAAAACTGGACTCACAGGAGAGGTTCAAATCATAGAAACTAAGAGTGTCAATCCTCTTGAACTTAAGTCGGCATTGTGCCTTTTGTATTAATTTCGGATGCAATTTCTGTGTTTCATCGTCAATAAGAAGGTCCAAGGGATACAGTAAACCTGAAGTGAAGCATCGGAATCTGAAACTGGACTCACAGGAGAGGTTCATATCATAGAATGTTAGAGTGTCATTCCTCTTGTACTTAAGTCGGCATTGTGACTTTTGTTTTCAATTCGGAAGCAATTTCTGTGTTTCATCGTCAATAAGAAGGTCCAAGGTATACAGTAGACCTGAAGTGAAGCATCGGAATCTAAAACTGGACTCACAGTTGAGGTTCAAATCACAGAAAGTTACAGTGTCAGTCCTCTTGTACTTAAGTCGGCATTGTGCCTTTTGTATTAAATTCGTATGCAATTTCTGTGTTTCATTGTCAATAAGAAGGTCCAAGGTATTCAGTAAAACTGAAGTGAAGCATCGGAAACTAAAACTGGACTCACAGGTAAGGTTCAAATCATAGAAAGTTAGAGTGTCAGTCCCCTTGTACTTAAGTCGGCATTGTGCCTTTTGTATTAAATTCGGATGCAATTTCTGTGTTTCATCGTCAATAAGAAGGTCCAAGGGATACAGTAAACCTGAAGTGAAGCATCGGAATCTAAAACTTGACACACAGGAATGGTTCAAATCTTAGGAAGTTAGAGTGTCAGTCCCCTTGTACCTACGTCGGCACTGTGCCTTTTGTATTAAATTCGAATGCAATTTCTGTGTTTCATTGTCAATAAGAAGGTCCAAGGGATTCAGTAAACCTGAAGTGAAGCATCGGAAACTTAAACCTGACTCCCAGTAGAGGTTCAAATCATAGAAACTTAGAGTGTCAGTCCTCTTTTACTTAAGTCGGCATTGTGCCTTTTGTATTAATTTCGGATGCAATTTCTGTGTTTCATCGTCAATAAGAAGGTCCAAGGGATACAGTAAACCTGAAGTGAAGGCTCGGCAACAAAATCTGGACTCTGAGGAGAGGTTCAAATCAGAGAAAGTTAGGGTGTCAGTCCTCTTGTACTTAGTCGGCATTGTTCCTTTTGTATTAAAATCGGATGCAATTTCTGTGCTTCATCGTCAATAAGAATGTCCTAGGGGTACAGTAAACCTGAAGTGAAGCATCGGAATCTAAAACTGGACTTACAGGAGAGGTTCATATCGGAGAAAGTTAGAGTGTCAGTCCTCTTGTACTTAAGTCGGCAATGTGCCTTTTGTATTAAAATCGGATGCAATTTCTGTGTTTCATCGTCAATAACAAAGTCCAAGGGATACAGTAAACCTGAAGTGAAGCATCGGAATCTAAAACTGGACTCCCAGAAGAGGTTCAAATCAGAGAAAGTTAGAGTGTCAGTCCTCTTGTACTTAAGTCGGCATTGTGCCTTTTGTATTAAATTCGGATGCAATTTCTGTGTTTCATCGTCAATAAGAAGGTCCGAGGGATACAGTAAACTTGAAGTGATGCATCGGAATCTATAACTGGACTCATAGGTGAGGTTCAAACCATAGAAAGTTAGAGTGTCAGTCCTCTGGTACTTAAGTCGGCATTGCGCCTTTTGTATTAAATTCGGATGCAATTTCTGTGTTTCATCGTCAATAAGAAGGTCCAAGGTATACAGTAAAACTGAAGTGAAGCATCGGAACCTAAAACTGGACTTACAGGTGAGGTTCAAATCATAGAAAGTTAGAGTGTCAGTCCTCTTGTACTTAAGTCGGCATTGTGCCTTTTGTATTAAATTCGGATGCAATATCTGTGTTTCATCGTCAATAAGAAGGTCCAAGGGATACAGTAAACCTGAAGTGAAGCATCGGAATCTAAAACTGGTCTCACAGGAGAGGTTCATATCATAGAAAGTTAGAGTGTCAGTCCTCTTGTACTTAAGTCGGCATTGTGCCTTTTGTATTAAATTCGGATGCAATTTCTGTGTTTCATCGTCAATAAGAAGTTCCAAGGTATTCAGTAAACCTGAAGTGAAGCATCGGTATCTAAAACTGGACTCACAGGTGAGGTTCAAATCACAGAATGTTAGAGTGTCAGTCCTCATGTACTTAAGTCGGCATTGTGCCTTTTGTATTAAATTCGGATGCAATTTCTGTGTTTCATTGTCAATAAGAAGGCCTAAGGGATACAGTAAACCTGAAGTGAAGCATCGGAATCTAAAACTGGACTCACAGGAGAGGTTCATATCATAGAAAGTTAGAGTGTCAGTCCTCTTGTACTTAAGTCGGCATTGTGCCTTTTGTATTAAATTCGGATGCAATTTCTGTGTTTCATCGTCAATAAGAAGTTCCAAGGTATTCAGTAAACCTGAAGTGAAGCATCGGTATCTAAAACTGGACTCACAGGTGAGGTTCAAATCACAGAATGTTAGAGTGTCAGTCCTCATGTACTTAAGTCGGCATTGTGCCTTTTGTATTAAATTCGGATGCAATTTCTGTGTTTCATTGTCAATAAGAAGGCCTAAGGGATACAGTAAACCTGAAGTGAAGCATCGGAATCTAAAACTGGACTCACAGGAGAGGTTCATATCATAGAATGTTAGAGTGCCATTCCTCTTGTACTTAAGTCGGCATTGTGACTTTTGTTTTCAATTCGGAAGCAATTTCTGTGTTTCATCGTCAATACGAAGGTCCAAGGTATACAGTAAACCTGAAGTGAAGCATCGGAATCTAAAACTTGACTCACAGGTGAGGTTCAAATCACAGAAAGTTACAGTGTCAGTCCTCTTGTACTTAAGTCGGCATTGTGCTTTTGTATTAAATTCGTATGCAATTTCTGTGTTTCATTGTCAATAAGAATGTCCAAGGGATACAGTAAACCTGAAGTGAAGCATCGGAATCTAAAACTGGACTCACAGGAGAGGTTCAAATAATAGAAAGTTAGAGTGTCAGTACTCTTGTACTTAAGTCAGCATTGTGCCTTTTGTATTAAATTCGGATGCAATTTCTGTGGTCATCGTCAATAAGAAGGTCCAAGGGATGCAGTAAACCTGAAGTGATGCATCGGAATCTTAAACTGGACTCACAGGAGAGGTTCACAACATTGAAAGTTAGAGTGTCAGTCCTCTTGTACTTAAGTCGACATTGTGCCTTTTGTATTAAATTCGGATGCAATTTCTGTGTTACATCGTCAATAAGAAGGTCCAAGGGATACAGTAAACCTGAAGTGAAGCATCGGAATCTAAAACTGGACTCACAGGAGTGCTTCAAATCTTAGAAAGTTAGAGTGTCAGTCCTCTTGTACTTAAGTCGGCACTGTGCCTTTTGTATTAAATTCGTATGCAATTTCTGTGTTTCATTGACAATAAGAAGGTCCAAGGGATACAGTAAACCTGAAGTGAAGCATCGGAATCTAAAACTGGACTCACAGGAGAGGTTCAAATCATAGAAACTAAGAGTGTCAATCATCTTGAACTTAAGTCGGCATTGTGCCTTTTGTATTAATTTCGGATGCAATTTCTGTGTTTCATCGTCAATAAGAAGGTCCAAGGGATACAGTAAACCTAAAGTGAAGCCTCGGCAACAAAAACTGGACTCTCAGGGGAGGTTCAAATCAGAGTAAGTTAGAGTGACAGTCTTCTTGTACTTAAGTCGGCATTGTGCTTTTTGTATTAAATTCGGATGCAATTTCTGTGTTTCATCGTCAATAAGATGGTCCAAGGGATACAGTAAACCTGAAGTGAAGCATCGGAATCTAAAACTGGACTCACAGGAGAGGTTCATATCATAGAAAGTTAGAGTGTCAGTCCTCTTGTACTTAAGTCGGCATTGTGCCTTTTGTATTAAATTAGGATGCAATTTCTGTGTTTCATCGTCAATAAGAAGTTCCAAGGTATTCAGTAAACCTGAAGTGAAGCATCGGTATCTAAAACTGGACTCACAGGTGAGGTTCAAATCACAGAAAGTTAGAGTGTCAGTCCTCATGTACTTAAGTCGGCATTGTGAATTTGTATTAAATTCGGATGCAATTTCTGTGTTTCATCGTCAATAAGAAGGCCTAAGGGATACAGTAAACCTGAAGTGAAGCATCGGAATCTAAAACTGGACTCACAGGAGAGGTTCATATCATAGAATGTTAGAGTGTCATTCCTCTTGTACTTAAGTCGGCATTGTGACTTTTGTTTTCAATTCGGAAGCAATTTCTGTGTTTCATCGTCAATAAGAAGGTCCAAGGTATACAGTAAAGCTGAAGTGAAGCATCGGAATCTAAAACTGGACTCACAGGTGAGGTTCAAATCACAGAAAGTTACAGTGACAGTCCTCTTGTACTTAAGTCGGCATTGTGCCTTTTGTATTAAATTCGTATGCAATTTCTGTGTTTCATTGTCAATAAGAAGGTCCAAGGGATACAGTAAACCTGAAGTGAAGCATCGGAATCTAAAACTGGACTCACAGGAGAGGTTCAAATAATAGAAAGTTAGAGTGTCAGTACTCTTGTACTTAAGTCAGCGTTGTGCCTTTTGTATTAAATTCGGATGCTATTTCTGTGGTCATCGTCAATAAGAAGGTCCAAGGGATACAGTAAACCTGAAGTGATGCTTCGGAATCTAAAACTGGACTCACAGGAGAGGTTCAAAACATTGAAAGTTAGAGTGTCAGTCCTCTTGTACTTAAGTCGACATTGTGCCTTTTGTATTAAATTCGGATGCAATTTCTGTGTTTCATCGTCAATAAGAAGGTCCAAGAGATACAGTAAACCTGAAGTGAAGCATCGGAATCTAAAACTGGACTCACAGGAGTGGTTCAAATCTTAGAATGTTAGAGTGTCAGTCCTCTTGTACTTAAGTCAGCACTGTGCCTTTTGTATTAAATTCGTATGCAATTTCTGTGTTTCATTGTCAATAAGAATGTCCAATGGATACAGTAAACGTGAAGTGAAGCATCGGAATCTAAAACTGGACTCACAGGAGAGGTTCAAATCATAGAAACTAAGAGTGTCAATCCTCTTGAACTTAAGTCGGCATTGTGCCTTTTGTATTAATTTCGGATGCAATGTCTGTGTTTCATCGTCAATACGAAGGTCCAAGGGATACAGTAAACCTGAAGTGAAGCCTCGGCAACAAAAACTGGACTCTCAGGGGAGGTTCAAATCAGAGAAAGTTAGAGTGTCAGTCCTCTTGTACTTCAGTCGGCATTGTTCCTTTTGCATGAAAATCGGATGCAATTTCTGTGCTTCATCGTCAATAAGAAGGCCCAAGGGGTACAGTAAACCCAAAGTGAAGCATCGGAATCTAAAACTGGACTCACAGGAGAGGTTCAAATCAGAGAAAGTTAGAGTGTCAGTCCTCTTGTACTTAAGTCGGCATTCTGGCTTTTGTATTAAAATCGAATGCAATTTCTGTGTTTCATCGTCAATAAGAAAGTCCAAGGGATACAGTAAACCTGAAGTGAAGCATCAGAATCTAAAACTGGACTCACAGAGGAGGTTCAAATCAGAGAAAGTTAGAGTTTCAGTCCTCTTGTACTTAAGTCGGCATTGTGCCTTTAGTATTAAATTCGGATGCATTTTCTGTGTTTCATCGTCAATAAGAAGCTCCAAGGGATACAGTAAACCTGAAGTCAAGCCTCGGCAACAAAAACTGGTCTCTCAGGGGAGGTTCAAATCAGAGAAAGTTAGAGTGTCAGTCCTCTTGTACTTAAGTCGGCATTGTGCCTTTTGTATTAAATTTGGATGCAATTTCTGTGTTTCATCGTCAATAAGAAGGTCCAAGGGATACAGTAAACTTGAAGTGAAGCATCGGAATCTAAAACTTGACTCACAGGAGATGTTCAAATCATAGAAAGTTAGAGTGTCTATCCTCTTGTACATAAGTCGGCATTGTACCTTTTGTATTAATTTCGGAAGCAATTTCTGTGTTTCATCGTTAATAAGAAGGTCCAAGGGATACAGTAAACCTGAAGTGAAGCATCGGAATCTAAAACTGGACTCACAGGAGAGGTTCAACTATTAGAAAGTTAGAGTGTCAGTCCTCTTGTACTTAAGTCGGCATTGTACCTTTTGACTTCATTTCGGATGCAATTTCTGTGTTTCATCGTCAATAAGAAGGTCCAAGGGATACAGTAAACCTGAAGTGAAGCATCGGAATCTAAATTTGGACTCACAGGAGAGGTTCAAACATTGAAAATTAGAGTGTAATTCCTCTTGTACTTAAGTCGGCATTATGCCTTTTGTATTAATTTCGGATGCAATTTCTGTGTTTCATCGTCAATAAGAAGGTCCAAGGGATACAGTAAACCTGAAGTGAAGTATCGGAATCTAAAACTTGACACACAGGAATGGTTCAAATCTTAGAAAGTTAGAGTGTCTTTCCTCTTGTAGTTATGTCGGCACTGTGCCTTTTGTACTAAATTCGAATGCAATTTCTGTGTTTCATTGTCAATAAGAAGGTCCAAGGGATTCAGTAAACCTGAAGTGAAGCATCGGAAACTAAAACTTGACCCACAGTAGAGGTTCAAATAACAGAAACTTAGAGTGTCACTCCTCTTGTACTTAAGTCGGCATTGTGCCTTTTGTATTAATTAGGGATGCAATTTCTGTGTTTCATCGTCAATAAGAAGGTCCAAGGGATACAGTAAACCTGAAGTGAAGCCTCGGCAACAAAAACTGGACTCTCAGGGGAGGTTCAAATCAGAGAAAGTTAGAGTGTCAGTCCTCTTGTACTTAAGTCGGCATTGTTCCTTTTGTATTAAATTCGGATGCAATTTCTGTGCTTCATCGTCAATAAGAAGGTCCAAGGGGTACAGTAATCCCGAAGTGAAGCATCGGAATCTAAAACTGGACTCACAGGAGAGGTTCAAATCAGAGAAAGTTAGAGTGTCAGTCCTCTTGTACTTAAGTCGGCATTCTGCCTTTTGTATTACAATCGAATGCAATTTCTGTGTTTCATCGTCAATAAGAAAGTCCAAGGGATACAGTAACCCTGAAGTGAAGCCTCGGCAACAAAAACTGGACTCTCAGGAGAGGTTCAAATCAGAGAAAGTTAGAGTGTCAGTCCTCTTGTACTTAAGTCGGCATTGTTCCTTTTGTATTAAAATCGGATGCAATTTCTGTGTTTCATCGTCAATAAGAAAGTCCAAGGGATACAGTAAACCTGAAGTGAAGTATCGGAATCTAAAACTGGACTCCCAGAACAGGTTCAAACCAGAGAAAGTTAGAGTGTCAGTCCTCTTGTACTTAAGTCGGCACTGTGCCTTTTGTATTAAATTCGTATGCAATTTCTGTGTTTCATTGTCAATAAGAAGGTCCAATGGATACAGTAAACGTGAAGTGAAGCATCGGAATCTAAAACTGGACTCACAGGAGAGGTTCAAATCATAGAAACTAAGAGTGTCAATCCTCTTGAACTTAAGTCGGCATTGTGCCTTTTGTATTAATTTCGGATGCAATGTCTGTGTTTCATCGTCAATAAGAAGTTCCAAGGGATACAGTAAACCTGAAGTGAAGCCTCGGCAACAAAAACTGGACTCTCAGGGGAGGTTCAAATCAGAGAAAGTTAGAGTGTCAGTCCTCTTGTACTTAAGTCGGCATTGTTCCTTTTGTATTAAAATCGGATGCAATTTCTGTGCTTCATCGTCAATAAGAAGGCCCAAGGGGTACAGTAAACCCAAAGTGAAGCATCGGAATCTAAAACTGGACTCACAGGAGAGGTTCAAATCAGAGAAAGTTAGAGTGTCAGTCCTCTTGTACTTAAATCGGCATTCTGCCTTTTGTATTAAAATCGAATGCAATTTCTGTGTTTCATCGTCAATAAGAAAGTCCAAGGGATACAGTAAACCTGAAGTGAAGCATCGGAATCTAAAACTGGACTCACAGAGGAGGTTCAAATCAGAGAAAGTTAGAGTTTCAGTCCTCTTGTACTTAAGTCGGCATTGTGCCTTTAGTATTAAATTCGGATGCATTTTCTGTGTTTCATCGTCAATAAGAAGGGCCAAGGGATACAGTAAACTTAAAGTGAAGCATCGGAATCTAAAACTGGAATCACAGGAGAGGTTCAAATCATAGAAAATTAGAGTGTCAGTCCTCTTGTACTTAAGTTGGCATTGTGCCTTTTGTATTAATATCGGATGCAATTTCTGTGTTTCATCGTCAATAAGAAGGTCCAAGGGATTCAGTAAACCTGAAGTGAAGCATCGGAATCTAAAACTGGAATCACAGGAGAGGTTCAAATCAGAGAAAGTTAGAGTGTCAGTCCTCTTGTACTTAAGTCGGCATTCTGCCTTTTGTATTAAAATCGAATGCAATTTCTGTGTTTCATCGTCAATAAGAAAGTCCAAGGGATACAGTAAACCTGAAGTGAAGCATCGGAATCTAAAACTGGACTCACAGGTTAGGTTCAAATCATTGAAAGATAGAGTGTCGGTCCTCTTGTACTTAAGTCGGCATTGTGCATTTTGTATTAAATTCGGATGCAATTTCTGTGTTTCATCGTCAATAAGAAGGTCCAAGGGATACAGTAAACCTGAAGTGAATCATCGGAATCTAAAACTGGACTCACAGGAGAGGTTCAAATAAGAGGAAGTTAGAGTGTCTGTCCCCTTGTCCTTAAGTCGGCATTGTGCCTTTTGTATTAAATTCGGATGCAATTTCTGTGTTTCATCGTCAATAAGAAGGCCCCAGGGATACAGAAAACCTGAAGTGAAGCATCGGAATCTAAAACTGGAATTACAGAAGAGGTACAAATCAAAGAAAGTTAGAGTGTCAGTCCACTTGTACTTAAGTCGGCATTGTGCCTTTTGTATTAAATTCGGATGCAATTTCTGTGTTTCATCGTCAATAAGAAGGTCCAAGGGATACAGTAAACCTGAAGTGAAGCATCGGAATCTGAAACTGGACTCACAGGAGAGGTTCAAATCATAGAAAGTTAGAGTGTCAGTCCTCTTGTACTTAAGTCGGCATTGTGCCTTTTGTATTAAATTTGGATGCAATTTCTGTGTTTCATCGTCAATAAGAAGGTCCAAGGGATACAGTAAACTTGAAGTGAAGCATCGGAATCTAAAACTTGACTCACAGGAGATGTTCAAATCATAGAAAGTTAGAGTGTCTATCCTCTTGTACATAAGTCGGCATTGTGCCTTTTGTATTAATTTCGGAAGCAATTTCTGTGTTTCATCGTTAATAAGAAGGTCCAAGGGATACAGTAAACCTGAAGTGAAGCATCGGAATCTAAAACAGGACTCACAGGATAGGTTCAACTACTAGAAAGTTAGAGTGTCAGTCCTCTTGTACTTAAGTCGGCATTGTACCTTTTGACTTAATTTCGGATGCAATTTCTGTGTTTCATCGTCAATAAGAAGGACCAAGGGATACAGTAAACCTTAAGTGAAGCATCGGAATCTAAAATTGGACTCACAGGAGAGGTTCAAACATTGAAAATTAGAGTTTAATTCCTCTTGTACTTAAGTCGGCATTATGCCTTTTGTATTAAATTTGGATGCAATTTCTGTGTTTCATCGTCAATAAGAAGGTCCAAGGGATACAGTAAACCTGAAGTGAAGTATCGGAATCTAAAACTTGACACACAGGAATGGTTCAAATCTTAGAAAGTTAGAGTGTCTTTCCTCTTGTAGTTACGTCGGCACTGTGCCTTTTGTACTAAATTCGAATGCAATTTCTGTGTTTCATTGTCAATAAGAAGGTCCAAGGGATTCAGTAAACCTGAAGTGAAGCATCGGAAACTAAAACTTGACCCACAGTAGAGGTTCAAATAACAGAAACTTAGAGTGTCACTCCTCTTGTACTTAAGTCGGCATTGTGCCTTTTGTATTAATTTCGGATGCAATTTCTGTGTTTCATTGTCAATAAGAAGGTCCAAGGGATACAGTAAACATGAAGTGAAGCATCGGCAACAAAAACTGGACTCTCAGGGGAGGTTCAAATCAAAGAAAGTTAGAGTGTCAGTCCTCTTGTACTTAAGTCGGCATTGTTCCTTTTGTATTAAATTCGGATGCAATTTCTGTGCTTCATCGTCAATAAGAAGGTCCAAGGGGTACAGTAATCCCGAAGTGAAGCATCGGAATCTAAAACTGGACTCACAGGAGAGGTTCAAATCAGAGAAAGTTAGAGTGTCTGTCCTCTTGTACTTAAGTCGGCATTGTGCCTTTTGTATTAAATTCGGATGCAATTTCTGTGTTTCATCGTCAATAAGAAGGTCCAAGGGATACAGTAAACCTGAAGTGAAGCATCGGAATCTGAAACTGGACTCACAGGAGAGGTTCATATCATAGAATGTTAGAGTGTCATTCCTCTTGTACTTAAGTCGGCATTGTGACTTTTGTTTTAAATTCGGAAGCAATTTCTGTGTTTCATCGTCAATAAGAAGGTCCAAGGTATTCAGTAAACCTGAAGTGAAGCATCGGTATCTAAAACTGGACTCACAGGTGAGGTTCAAATCACAGAATGTTAGAGTGTCAGTCCTCATGTACTTAAGTCGGCATTGTGCCTTTTGTATTAAATTCGGATGCAATTTCTGTGTTTCATCGTCAATAAGAAGGCCTAAGGGATACAGTAAACCTGAAGTGAAGCATCGGAATCTAAAACTGGACTCACAGGAGAGGTTCATATCATAGAATGTTAGAGTGTCATTCCTCTTGTACTTAAGTCGGCATTGTGACTTTTGTTTTCAATTCGGAAGCAATTTCTGTGTTTCATCGTCAATACGAAGGTCCAAGGTATACAGTAAACCTGAAGTGAAGCATCGGAATCTAAAACTGGACTCACAGGTGAGGTTCAAATCACAGAAAGTTACAGTGTCAGTCCTCTTGTACTTAAGTCGGCATTGTGCTTTTGTATTAAATTCGTATGCAATTTCTGTGTTTCATTGTCAATAAGAATGTCCAAGGGATACAGTAAACCTGAAGTGAAGCATCGGAATCTAAAACTGGACTCACAGGAGAGGTTCAAATAATAGAAAGTTAGAGTGTCAGTACTCTTGTACTTAAGTCAGCATTGTGCCTTTTGTATTAAATTCGGATGCAATTTCTGTGGTCATCGTCAATAAGAAGGTCCAAGGGATACAGTAAACCTGAAGTGATGCATCGGAATCTTAAACTGGACTCACAGGAGAGGTTCACAACATTGAAAGTTAGAGTGTCAGTCCTCTTGTACTTAAGTCGACATTGTGCCTTTTGTATTAAATTCGGATGCAATTTCTGTGTTACATCGTCAATAAGAAGGTCCAAGGGATACAGTAAACCTGAAGTGAAGCATCGGAATCTAAAACTGGACTCACAGGAGTGCTTCAAATCTTAGAAAGTTAGAGTGTCAGTCCTCTTGTACTTAAGTCGGCACTGTGCCTTTTGTATTAAATTCGTATGCAATTTCTGTGTTTCATTGACAATAAGAAGGTCCAAGGGATACAGTAAACCTCAAGTGAAGCATCGGAATCTAAAACTGGACTCACAGGAGAGGTTCAAATCATAGAAACTAAGAGTGTCAATCATCTTGAACTTAAGTCGGCATTGTGCCTTTTGTATTAATTTCGGATGCAATTTCTGTGTTTCATCGTCAATAAGAAGGTCCAAGGGATACAGTAAACCTGAAGTGAAGCCTCGGCAACAAAAACTGGACTCTCAGGGGAGGTTCAAATCAGAGTAAGTTAGAGTGACAGTCTTCTTGTACTTAAGTCGGCATTGTGCTTTTTGTATTAAATTCGGATGCAATTTCTGTGTTTCATCGTCAATAAGAAGGTCCAAGGGATACAGTAAACCTTAAGTGAAGCATCGGAATCTAAAACTGGACTCACAGGAGAGGTTCATATCATAGAAAGTTAGAGTGTCAGTCCTCTTGTACTTAAGTCGGCATTGTGCCTTTTGTATTAAATTCGGATGCAATTTCTGTGTTCCATCGTCAATAAGAAGTTCCAAGGTATTCAGTAAACCTGAAGTGAAGCATCGGTATCTAAAACTGGACTCACAGGTGAGGTTCAAATCACAGAAAGTTAGAGTGTTAGTCCTCATGTACTTAAGTCGGCATTGTGAATTTGTATTAAATTCGGATGCAATTTCTGTGTTTCATCGTCAATAAGAAGGCCTAAGGGATACAGTAAACCTGAAGTGAAACATCGGAATCTAAAACTGGACTCACAGGAGAGGTTCATATCATAGAATGTTAGAGTGTCATTCCTCTTGTACTGAAGTCGGCATTGTGACTTTTGTTTTCAATTCGGAAGCAATTTCTGTGTTTCATCGTCAATAAGAAGGTCCAAGGTATACAGTAAAGCTGAAGTGAAGCATCGGAATCTAAAACTGGACTCACAGGTGAGGTTCAAATCACAGAAAGTTACAGTGTCAGTCCTCTTGTACTTAAGTCGGCATTGTGCCTTTTGTATTAAATTCGTATGCAATTTCTGTGTTTCATTGTCAATAAGAAGGTCCAAGGGATACAGTAAACCTGAAGTGAAGCATCGGAATCTAAAACTGGACTCACAGGAGAGGTTCAAATAATAGAAAGTTAGAGTGTCAGTACTCTTGTACTTAAGTCAGCATTGTGCCATTTGTATTAAATTCGGATGCTATTTCTGTGGTCATCGTCAATAAGAAGGTCCAAGGGATACAGTAGACCTGAAGTGATGCATCGGAATCTAAAACTGGACTCACAGGAGAGGTTCAAAACATTGAAAGTTAGAGTGTCAGTCCTCTTGTACTTAAGTCGACATTGTGCCTTTTGTATTAAATTCGGATGCAATTTCTGTGTTTCATCGTCAATAAGAAGGTCCAAGAGATACAGTAGACCTGAAGTGAAGCATCGGAATCTAAAACTGGACTCACAGGAGTGGTTCAAATCTTAGAATGTTAGAGTGTCAGTCCTCTTGTACTTAAGTCGGCACTGTGCCTTTTGTATTAAATTCGTATGCAATTTCTGTGTTTCATTGTCAATAAGAATGTCCAATGGATACAGTAAACGTGAAGTGAAGCATCGGAATCTAAAACTGGACTCACAGGAGAGGTTCAAATCATAGAAACTAAGAGTGTCAATCCTCTTGAACTTAAGTCGGCATTGTGCCTTTTGTATTAATTTCGGATGCAATGTATGTGTTTCATCGTCAATACGAAGGTCCAAGGGATACAGTAAACCTGAAGTGAAGCCTCGGCAACAAAAACTGGACTCTCAGGGGAGGTTCAAATCAGAGAAAGTTAGAGTGTCAGTCCTCTTGTACTTCAGTCGGCATTGTTCCTTTTGTATTAAAATCGGATGCAATTTCTGTGCTTCATCGTCAATAAGAAGGCCCAAGGGGTACAGTAAACCCAAAGTGAAGCATCGGAATCTAAAACTGGACTCACAGGAGAGGTTCAAATCAGAGAAAGTTAGAGTGTCAGTCCTCTTGTACTTAAGTCGGCATTCTGCCTTTTGTATTAAAATCGAATGCAATTTCTGTGTTTCATCGTCAATAAGAAAGTCCAAGGGATACAGTAAACCTGAAGTGAAGCATCAGAATCTAAAACTGGACTCACAGAGGAGGTTCAAATCAGAGAAAGTTAGAGTTTCAGTCCTCTTGTACTTAAGTCGGCATTGTGCCTTTAGTATTAAATTCGGATGCAATTTCTGTGTTTCATCGTCAATAAGAAGCTCCAAGAGATACAGTAAACCTGAAGTCAAGCCTCGGCAACAAAAACTGGTCTCTCAGGGGAGGTTCAAATCAGAGAAAGTTAGAGTGTCAGTCCTCTTGTACTTAAGTTGGCATTGTGCCTTTTGTATTAATATCGGATGCAATTTCTGTGTTTCATCGTCAATAAGAAGGTCCAAGGGATTCAGTAAACCTGAAGTGAAGCATCGGAATCTAAAACTGGAATCACAGGAGAGGTTCAAATCAGAGAAAGTTAGAGTGTCAGTCCTCTTGTACTTAAGTCGGCATTCTGCCTTTTGTATTAAAATCGAATGCAATTTCTGTGTTTCATCGTCAATAAGAAAGTCCAAGGGATACAGTAAACCTGAAGTGAAGCATCGGAATCTAAAACTGGACTCACATGTTAGGTTCAAATCATTGAAAGATAGAGTGTCGGTCCTCTTGTACTTAAGTCGGCATTGTGCATTTTGTATTGAATTCGGATGCAATTTCTGTGTTTCATCGTCAATAAGAAGGTCCAAGGGATACAGTAAACCTGAAGTGAATCATCGGAATCTAAAACTGGACTCACAGGAGAGGTTCAAATAACAGGAAGTTAGAGTGTCTGTCCCCTTGTACTTAAGTCGGCATTGTGCCTTTTGTATTAAATTCGGATGCAATTTCTGTGTTTCATCGTCAATAAGAAGGCCCCAGGGATACAGAAAACCTGACGTGAAGCATCGGAATCTAAAACTGGAATTACAGAAGAGGTACAAATCAAAGAAAGTTAGAGTGTCAGTCCACTTGTACTTAAGTCGGCATTGTGCGTTTTGTATTAAATTCGGATGCAATTTCTGTGTTTCATCGTCACTAAGAAGGTCCAAGGGATACAGTAAACCTGAAGTGAAGCATCGGAATCTGAAACTGGACTCACAGGAGAGGTTCAAATCATAGAAAGTTAGAGTGTCAGTCCTCTTGTACTTAAGTCGGCATTGTGCCTTTTGTATTAAATTTGGATGCAATTTCTGTGTTTCATCGTCAATAAGAAGGTCCAAGGGATACAGTAAACTTGAAGTGAAGCATCGGAATCTAAAACTTGACTCACAGGAGATGTTGAAATCATAGAAAGTTAGAGTGTCTATCCTCTTGTACATAAGTCGGCATTGTACCTTTTGTATTAATTTCGGAAGCAATTTCTGTGTTTCATCGTTAATAAGAAGGTCCAAGGGATACAGTAAACCTGAAGTGAAGCATCGGAATCTAAAACTGGACTCACAGGAGAGGTTCAACTATTAGAAAGTTAGAGTGTCAGTCCTCTTGTACTTAAGTCGGCATTGTACCTTTTGACTTAATTTCGGATGCAATTTCTGTGTTTCATCGTCAATAAGAAGGTCCAAGGGATACAGTAAACCTGAAGTGAAGCATCGGAATCTAAAATTGGACTCACAGGAGAGGTTCAAACATTGAAGATTACAGTGTAATTCCTCTTGTACTTAAGTCGGCATTATGCCTTTTGTATTAAATTCGGATGCAATTTCTGTGTTTCATCGTCAATAAGAAGGTCCAAGGGATACAGTAAACCTGAAGTGAAGTATCGGAATCTAAAACTTGACACACAGGAATGGTTCAAATCTTAGAAAGTTAGAGTGTCTTTCCTCTTGTAGTTACGTCGGCACTGTGCCTTTTGTACTAAATTCGAATGCAATTTCTGTGTTTCATTGTCAATAAGAAGGTCCAAGGGATTCAGTAAACCTGAAGTGAAGCATCGGAAACTAAAACTTGACCCACAGTAGAGGTTCAAATAACAGAAATTTAGAGTGTCACTCCTCTTGTACTTAAGTCGGCATTGTTCCTTTTGTATTAAATTCGGATGCAATTTCTGTGCTTCATCGTCAATAAGAAGGTCCAAGGGGTACAGTAATCCCGAAGTGAAGCATCGGAATCTAAAACTGGACTCACAGGAGAGGTTCAAATCAGAGAAAGTTAGAGTGTCAGTCCTCTTGTACTTAAGTCGGCATTCTGCCTTTTGTATTACAATCGAATGCAATTTCTGTGTTTCATCGTCAATAAGAAAGTCCAAGGGATACAGTAACCCTGAAGTGAAGCCTCGGCAACAAAAACTGGACTCTCAGGAGAGGTTCAAATCAGAGAAAGTTAGAGTGTCAGTCCTCTTGTACTTAAGTCGGCATTGTTCCTTTTGTATTAAAATCGGATGCAATTTCTGTGTTTCATCGTCAATAAGAAAGTCCAAGGGATACAGTAAACCTGAAGTGAAGTATCGGAATCTAAAACTGGACTCCCAGAACAGGTTCAAACCAGAGAAAGTTAGAGTGTCAGTCCTCTTGTACTTAAGTCGGCACTGTGCCTTTTGTATTAAATTCGTATGCAATTTCTGTGTTTCATTGTCAATAAGAAGGTCCAATGGATACAGTAAACGTGAAGTGAAGCATCGGAATCTAAAACTGGACTCACAGGAGAGGTTCAAATCATAGAAACTAAGAGTGTCAATCCTCTTGAACTTAAGTCGGCATTGTGCCGTTTGTATTAATTTCGGATGCAATGTCTGTGTTTCATCGTCAATAAGAAGGTCCAAGGGATACAGTAAACCTGAAGTGAAGCCTCGGCAACAAAAACTGGACTCTCAGGGGAGGTTCAAATCAGAGAAAGTTAGAGTGTCAGTCCTCTTGTACTTAAGTCGGCATTGTTCCTTTTGTATTAAAATCGGATGCAATTTCTGTGCTTCATCGTCAATAAGAAGGCCCAAGGGGTACAGTAAACCCAAAGTGAAGCATCGGAATCTAAAACTGGACTCACAGGAGAGGTTCAAATCAGAGAAAGTTAGAGTGTCAGTCCTCTTGTACTTAAATCGGCATTCTGCCTTTTGTATTAAAATCGAATGCAATTTCTGTGTTTCATCGTCAATAAGAAAGTCCAAGGGATACAGTAAACCTGAAGTGAAGCATCGGAATCTAAAACTGGACTCACAGAGGAGGTTCAAATCAGAGAAATTTAGAGTTTCAGTCCTCTTGTACTTAAGTCGGCATTGTGCCTTTAGTATTAAATTCGGATGCATTTTCTGTGTTTCATCGTCAATAAGAAGGGCCAAGGGATACAGTAAACTTAAAGTGAAGCATCGGAATCTAAAACTGGAATCACAGGAGAGGTTCAAATCATAGAAAATTAGAGTGTCAGTCCTCTTGTACTTAAGTTGGCATTGTGCCTTTTGTATTAATATCGGATGCAATTTCTGTGTTTCATCGTCAATAAGAAGGTCCAAGGGATTCAGTAAACCTGAAGTGAAGCATCGGAATCTAAAACTGGAATCACAGGAGAGGTTCAAATCAGAGAAAGTTAGAGTGTCAGTCCTCTTGTACTTAAGTCGGCATTCTGCCTTTTGTATTAAAATCGAATGCAATTTCTGTGTTTCATCGTCAATAAGAAAGTCCAAGGGATACAGTAAACCTGAAGTGAAGCATCGGAATCTAAAACTGGACTCACAGGTTAGGTTCAAATCATTGAAAGATAGAGTGTCGGTCCTCTTGTACTTAAGTCGGCATTGTGCATTTTGTATTAAATTCGGATGCAATTTCTGTGTTTCATCGTCAATAAGAAGGTCCAAGGGATACAGTAAACCTGAAGTGAATCATCGGAATCTAAAACTGGACACACAGGAGAGGTTCAAATAAGAGGAAGTTAGAGTGTCTGTCCCCTTGTACTTAAGTCGGCATTGTGCCTTTTGTATTAAATTCGGATGCAATTTCTGTGTTTCATCGTCAATAAGAAGGCCCCAGGGATACAGAAAACCTGAAGTGAAGCATCGGAATCTAAAACTGGAATTACAGAAGAGGTACAAATCAAAGAAAGTTAGAGTGTCAGTCCACTTGTACTTAAGTCGGCATTGTGCCTTTTGTATTAAATTCGGATGCAATTTCTGTGTTTCATCGTCAATAAGAAGGTCCAAGGGATACAGTAAACCTGAAGTGAAGCATCGGAATCTGAAACTGGACTCACAGGAGAGGTTCAAATCATAGAAAGTTAGAGTGTCAGTCCTCTTGTACTTAAGTCGGCATTGTGCCTTTTGTATTAAATTTGGATGCAATTTCTGTGTTTCATCGTCAATAAGAAGGTCCAAGGGATACAGTAAACTTGAAGTGAAGCATCGGAATCTAAAACTTGACTCACAGGAGATGTTCAAATCATAGAAAGTTAGAGTGTCTATCCTCTTGTACATAAGTCGGCATTGTGCCTTTTGTATTAATTTCGGAAGCAATTTCTGTGTTTCATCGTTAATAAGAAGGTCCAAGGGATACAGTAAACCTGAAGTGAAGCATCGGAATCTAAAACTGGACTCACAGGGGAGGTTCAACTACTAGAAAGTTAGAGTGTCAGTCCTCTTGTACTTAAGTCGGCATTGTACCTTTTGACTTAATTTCGGATGCAATTTCTGTGTTTCATCGTCAATAAGAAGGACCAAGGGATACAGTAAACCTGAAGTGAAGCATCGGAATCTAAAATTGGACTCACAGGAGAGGTTCAAACATTGAAAATTAGAGTGTAATTCCTCTTGTACTTAAGTCGGCATTATGCCTTTTGTATTAAATTTGGATGCAATTTCTGTGTTTCATCGTCAATAAGAAGGTCCAAGGGATACAGTAAACCTGAAGTGAAGTATCGGAATCTAAAACTTGACACACAGGAATGGTTCAAATCTTAGAAAGTTAGAGTGTCTTTCCTCTTGTAGTTACGTCGGCACTGTGCCTTTTGTACTAAATTCGAATGCAATTTCTGTGTTTCATTGTCAATAAGAAGGTCCAAGGCATTCAGTAAACCTGAAGTGAAGCATCGGAAACTAAAACTTGACCCACAGTAGAGGTTCAAATAACAGAAACTTAGAGTGTCACTCCTCTTGTACTTAAGTCGGCATTGTGCCTTTTGTATTAATTTCGGATGCAATTTCTGTGTTTCATTGTCAATAAGAAGGTCCAAGGGATACAGTAAACATGAAGTGAAGCCTCGGCAACAAAAACTGGACTCTCAGGGGAGGTTCAAATCAGAGAAAGTTAGAGTGTCAGTCCTCTTGTACTTAAGTCGGCATTGTTCCTTTTGTATTAAATTCGGATGCAATTTCTGTGCTTCATCGTCAATAAGAAGGTCCAAGGGGTACAGTAATCCCGAAGTGAAGCATCGGAATCTAAAACTGGACTCACAGGAGAGGTTCAAATCAGAGAAAGTTAGAGTGTCAGTCCTCTTGTACTTAAGTCGGCATTCTGCCTTTTGTATTAAAATCGAATGCAATTTCTGTGTTTCATCGTCAATAAGAAAGTCCAAGGGATACAGTAACCCTGAAGTGAAGCCTCGGCAACAAAAACTGGACTCTCAGGAGAGGTTCAAATCAGAGAAAGTTAGAGTGTCAGTCCCCTTGTACTTAAGTCGGCATTGTTCCTTTTGTATTAAAATCGGATGCAATTTCTGTGTTTCATCGTCAATAAGAAAGTCCAAGGGATACAGTAAACCTGAAGTGAAGTATCGGAATCTAAAACTGGACTCCCAGAACAGGTTCAAACCAGAGAAAGTTAGAGTGTCAGTCCTCTTGTACTTAAGTCGGCATTGTGCCTTTTGTATTAAATTCGGATGCATTTCTGTGTTTCATCGTCGATAAGAAGGTTCAAGGTGTACAGTAAAGCTGAAGTGAAGCATCGGAACCTAAAACTGGACTTACAGGTGAGGTTCAAATCATAGAAAGTTAGAGTGTCAGTCCTCTTGTACTTAGGTCGGCATTGTGCCTTTTGTATTAAATTCGGATGCAATTTCTGTGTTTCATCGTCAATAAGAAGGTCCAAGGGATACAGTAAACCTGAAGTTAAGCATCGGAATCTAAAACTGGACTCACAGGAGAGGATCATATCATAGAAAGTTAGAGTGTCAGTCCTCATGTACTTAAGTCGGCATTGTGCCTTTTGTATGAAATTCGGATGCAATTTCTGTGTTTCATCGTCAATAAGAAGGCCTAAGGGATACAGTAAACCTGAAGTGAAGCATCGGAATCTGAAACTGGACTCACAGGAGAGGTTCATATCATAGAATGTTAGAGTGTCATTCCTCTTGTACTTAAGTCGGCATTGTGACTTTTGTTTTAAATTCGGAAGCAATTTCTGTGTTTCATCGCCAATAAGAAGGTCCAAGGTATACAGTAAACCTGAAGTGAAGCATCGGAATCTAAAACTGGACTCACAGGAGAGGTTCAAATCACAGAAAGTTACAGTGTCAGTCCTCTTGTACTTAAGTCGGCATTGTGCCTTTTGTATTAAATTCGTAGGCAATTTCTGTGTTTCATTGTCAATAAGAAAGTCCAAGAGATACAGTAAACCTGAAGTGAAGCATCGGAATCTAAAACTAGACTCACTGGAGAGGTTCAAATAATAGAAAGTTAGAGGGTCAGTACTCTTGTACTTAAGTCAGCATTGTGCCTTTTGTATTAAATTCGGATGCAATTTCTGTGGTCATCGTCAATAAGAAGGTCCA